>NW_028241398.1:0-228871 GCF_964263255.1 Lissotriton vulgaris | reverse complement strand
AGCTCAAATTAGCATGTTTAAAGTGATTTTCATGCTTCCAGGGGCTCGGGAAGTTAATTAAATACCATTTGGAGGCATTTAATGTTCGAGCAAAAACGGCTGATTTTCGACAAAAGAGATAACACCCCCCCATTACGTCATGCTTCAGAAATGTGGAAAATGGTCCGTTTTCAAATGTTTTATTTTTGAACGTCAGTTCACATTTGTAGGTGGATCATCAGTGTTAGAGCTAAAATTAGCATGTTTAAAGTGATTTTCATGCTTCCAGGGGCTCGGGAAGTTAATTAAATACCATTTGGAGGCATTTAATGTTAGAGCAAAAACGGCTGATTTTCGACAAAAGAGATAACACCCCCCCCATTACGTCATGCTTCAGAAATGTGGAAAATGGTCCGTTTTCAAATGTTTTATTTTTGAACGTCAGTTCACATTTGTAGGTGGATCATCAGTGTTAGAGCTAAAATTAGCATGTTTAAAGTGATTTTCATGCTTCCAGGGGCTCGGGAAGTTAATTAAATACCATTTGGAGGCATTTAATGTTCGAGCAAAAACGGCTGATTTTCGACAAAAGAGATAACACCCCCCCATTACGTCATGCTTCAGAAATGTGGAAAATGGTCCGTTTTCAAATGTTTTATTTTTGAACGTCAGTTCACATTTGTAGGTGGATCATCAGTGTTAGAGCTAAAATTAGCATGTTTAAAGTGATTTTCATGCTTCCAGGGGCCCAAAACACAAGATTTATGGAATGGTTAAAAGTGCATGAAAATGGCCAATTTACTCACTCTGAGTTCTCAAAAAGGGTTTCTTCACCCCGGGAAGTTAATTAAATACCATTTGGAGGCATTTAATGTTCGAGCAAAAACGGCTGATTTTCGACAAAAGAGATAACACCCCCCCATTACGTCATGCTTCAGAAATGTGGAAAATGGTCCGTTTTCAAATGTTTTATTTTTGAACGTCAGTTCACATTTGTAGGTGGATCATCAGTGTTAGAGCTAAAATTAGCATGTTTAAAGTGATTTTCATGCTTCCAGGGGCCCAAAACACAAGATTTATGGAATGGTTAAAAGTGCATGAAAATGGCCAATTTACTCACTCTGAGTTCTCAAAAAGGGTTTCTTCACCCCGGGAAGTTAATTAAATACCATTTGGAGGCATTTAATGTTCGAGCAAAAACGGCTGATTTTCGACAAAAGAGATAACACCCCCATTACGTCATGCTTCAGAAATGTGGAAAATGGTCCGTTTTCAAATGTTTTATTTTTGAACGTCAGTTCACATTTGTAGGTGGATCATCAGTGTTAGAGCTAAAATTAGCATGTTTAAAGTGATTTTCATGCTTCCAGGGGCTCGGGAAGTTAATTAAATACCATTTGGAGGCATTTAATGTTCGAGCAAAAACGGCTGATTTTCGACAAAAGAGATAACACCCCCCCATTACGTCATGCTTCAGAAATGTGGAAAATGGTCCGTTTTCAAATGTTTTATTTTTGAACGTCAGTTCACATTTGTAGGTGGATCATCAGTGTTAGAGCTAAAATTAGCATGTTTAAAGTGATTTTCATGCTTCCAGGGGCCCAAAACACAAGATTTATGGAATGGTTAAAAGTGCATGAAAATGGCCAATTTACTCACTCTGAGTTCTCAAAAAGGGTTTCTTCACCCCGGGAAGTTAATTAAATACCATTTGGAGGCATTTAATGTTAGAGCAAAAACGGCTGATTTTCGACAAAAGAGATATCACCCCCCCATTACGTCATGCTTCAGAAATGTGGAAAATGGTCCGTTTTCAAATGTTTTATTTTTGAACGTCAGTTCACATTTGTAGGTGGATTATCAGTGTTAGAGCTAAAATTAGCATGTTTAAAGTGATTTTCATGCTTCCAGGGGCTCGGGAAGTTAATTAAATACCATTTGGAGGCATTTAATGTTAGAGCAAAAACGGCTGATTTTCGACAAAAGAGATAACACCCCCCATTACGTCATGCTTCAGAAATGTGGAAAATGGTCCGTTTTCAAATGTTTCATTTTTGAACGTCAGTTCACATTTGTAGGTGGATCATCAGTGTTAGAGCTAAAATTAGCATGTTTAAAGTGATTTTCATGCTTCTTGGGGCCCAAAACACAAGATTTATGGAATGGTTAAAAGTGCATGAAAATGGCCAATTTACTCACTCTGAGTTCTCAAAAAGGGTTTCTTCACCCCGGGAAGTTAATTAAATACCATTTGGAGGCATTTAATGTTAGAGCAAAAACGGCTGATTTTCGACAAAAGAGATAACACCCCCCCATTACGTCATGCTTCAGAAATGTGGAAAATGGTCCGTTTTCAAATGTTTTATTTTTGAACGTCAGTTCACATTTGTAGGTGGATCATCAGTGTTAGAGCTAAAATTAGCATGTTTAAAGTGAATTTCATGCTTCCAGGGGCCCAAAACACAAGATTTATGGAATGGTTAAAAGTGCATGAAAATGGCCAATTTACTCACTCTGAGTTCTCAAAAAGGGTTTCTTCACCCCGGGAAGTTAATTAAATACCATTTGGAGGCATTTAATGTTAGAGCAAAAACGGCTGATTTTCGACAAAAGAGATAACACCCCCCCATTACGTCATGCTTCAGAAATGTGGAAAATGGTCCGTTTTCAAATGTTTTATTTTTGATCGTCAGTTCACATTTGTAGGTGGATCATCAGTGTTAGAGCTAAAATTAGCATGTTTAAAGTGATTTTCATGCTTCCAGGGGCCCAAAACACAAGATTTATGGAATGGTTAAAAGTGCATGAAAATGGCCAATTTACTCACTCTGAGTTCTCAAAAGGGGTTTCTTCACCCCGGGAAGTTAATTAAATACCATTTGGAGGCATTTAATGTTCGAGCAAAAACGGCTGATTTTCGACAAAAGAGATAACACCCCCCCATTACGTCATGCTTCAGAAATGTGGAAAATGGTCCGTTTTCAAATGTTTTATTTTTGAACGTCAGTTCACGTTTGTAGGTGGATCATCAGTGTTAGAGCTAAAATTAGCATGTTTAAAGTGATTTTCATGCTTCCAGGGGCTCGGGAAGTTAATTAAATACCATTTGGAGGCATTTAATGTTCGAGCAAAAACGGCTGATTTTCGACAAAAGAGATAACACCCCCCCATTACGTCATGCTTCAGAAATGTGGAAAATGGTCCGTTTTCAAATGTTTTATTTTTGAACGTCAGTTCACATTTGTAGGTGGATCATCAGTGTTAGAGCTAAAATTAGCATGTTTAAAGTGATTTTCATGCTTCCAGGGGCTCGGGAAGTTAATTAAATACCATTTGGAGGCATTTAATGTTCGAGCAAAAACGGCTGATTTTCGACAAAAGAGATAACACCCCCCCATTACGTCATGCTTCAGAAATGTGGAAAATGGTCCGTTTTCAAATGTTTCATTTTTGAACGTCAGTTCACATTTGTAGGTGGATCATCAGTGTTAGAGCTAAAATTAGCATGTTTAAAGTGATTTTCATGCTTCCAGGGGCCCAAAACACAAGATTTATGGAATGGTTAAAAGTGCATGAAAATGGCCAATTTACTCACTCTGAGTTCTCAAAAAGGGTTTCTTCACCCCGGGAAGTTAATTAAATACCATTTGGAGGCATTTAATGTTAGAGCAAAAACGGCTGATTTTCGACAAAAGAGATAACACCCCCCCATTACGTCATGCTTCAGAAATGTGGAAAATGGTCCGTTTTCAAATGTTTTATTTTTGAACGTCAGTTCACATTTGTAGGTGGATCATCAGTGTTAGAGCTAAAATTAGCATGTTTAAAGTGATTTTCATGCTTCCAGGGGCTCGGGAAGTTAATTAAATACCATTTGGAGGCATTTAATGTTAGAGCAAAAACGGCTGATTTTCGACAAAAGAGATAACACCCCCCCATTACGTCATGCTTCAGAAATGTGGAAAATGGTCCGTTTTCAAATGTTTTATTTTTGAACGTCAGTTCACATTTGTAGGTGGATCATCAGTGTTAGAGCTAAAATTAGCATGTTTAAAGTGATTTTCATGCTTCCAGGGGCCCAAAACACAAGATTTATGGAATGGTTAAAAGTGCATGAAAATGGCCAATTTACTCACTCTGAGTTCTCAAAAAGGGTTTCTTCACCCCGGGAAGTTAATTAAATACCATTTGGAGGCATTTAATGTTCGAGCAAAAACGGCTGATTTTCGACAAAAGAGATAACACCCCCCCCATTACGTCATGCTTCAGAAATGTGGAAAATGGTCCGTTTTCAAATGTTTTATTTTTGAACGTCAGTTCACATTTGTAGGTGGATCATCAGTGTTAGAGCTAAAATTAGCATGTTTAAAGTGATTTTCATGCTTCCAGGGGCTCGGGAAGTTAATTAAATACCATTTGGAGGCATTTAATGTTCGAGCAAAAACGGCTGATTTTCGACAAAAGAGATTACACCCCCCCATTACGTCATGCTTCAGAAATGTGGAAAATGGTCCGTTTTCAAATGTTTTATTTTTGAACGTCAGTTCACATTTGTAGGTGGATCATCAGTGTTAGAGCTAAAATTAGCATGTTTAAAGTGATTTTCATGCTTCCAGGGGCTCGGGAAGTTAATTAAATACCATTTGGAGGCATTTAATGTTCGAGCAAAAACGGCTGATTTTCGACAAAAGAGATAACACCCCCCCATTACGTCATGCTTCAGAAATGTGGAAAATGGTCCGTTTTCAAATGTTTTATTTTTGAACGTCAGTTCACATTTGTAGGTGGATCATCAGTGTTAGAGCTAAAATTAGCATGTTTAAAGTGATTTTCATGCTTCCAGGGGCCCAAAACACAAGATTTATGGAATGGTTAAAAGTGCATGAAAATGGCCAATTTACTCACTCTGAGTTCTCAAAAAGGGTTTCTTCACCCCGGGAAGTTAATTAAATACCATTTGGAGGCATTTAATGTTCGAGCAAAAACGGCTGATTTTCGACAAAAGAGATAACACCCCCCCATTACGTCATGCTTCAGAAATGTGGAAAATGGTCCGTTTTCAAATGTTTTATTTTTGAACGTCAGTTCACATTTGTAGGTGGATCATCAGTGTTAGAGCTAAAATTAGCATGTTTAAAGTGATTTTCATGCTTCCAGGGGCTCGGGAAGTTAATTAAATACCATTTGGAGGCATTTAATGTTCGAGCAAAAACGGCTGATTTTCGACAAAAGAGATAACACCCCCCCATTACGTCATGCTTCAGAAATGTGGAAAATGGTCCGTTTTCAAATGTTTTATTTTTGAACGTCAGTTCACATTTGTAGGTGGATCATCAGTGTTAGAGCTAAAATTAGCATGTTTAAAGTGATTTTCATGCTTCCAGGGGCTCGGGAAGTTAATTAAATACCATTTGGAGGCATTTAATGTTCGAGCAAAAACGGCTGATTTTCGACAAAAGAGATAACACCCCCCCATTACGTCATGCTTCAGAAATGTGGAAAATGGTCCGTTTTCAAATGTTTCATTTTTGAACGTCAGTTCACATTTGTAGGTGGATCATCAGTGTTAGAGCTAAAATTAGCATGTTTAAAGTGATTTTCATGCTTCCAGGGGCCCAAAACACAAGATTTATGGAATGGTTAAAAGTGCATGAAAATGGCCAATTTACTCACTCTGAGTTCTCAAAAAGGGTTTCTTCACCCCGGGAAGTTAATTAAATACCATTTGGAGGCATTTAATGTTAGAGCAAAAACGGCTGATTTTCGACAAAAGAGATAACACCCCCCCATTACGTCATGCTTCAGAAATGTGGAAAATGGTCCGTTTTCAAATGTTTTATTTTTGAACGTCAGTTCACATTTGTAGGTGGATCATCAGTGTTAGAGCTAAAATTAGCATGTTTAAAGTGATTTTCATGCTTCCAGGGGCTCGGGAAGTTAATTAAATACCATTTGGAGGCATTTAATGTTAGAGCAAAAACGGCTGATTTTCGACAAAAGAGATAACACCCCCCCATTACGTCATGCTTCAGAAATGTGGAAAATGGTCCGTTTTCAAATGTTTTATTTTTGAACGTCAGTTCACATTTGTAGGTGGATCATCAGTGTTAGAGCTCAAATTAGCATGTTTAAAGTGATTTTCATGCTTCCAGGGGCTCGGGAAGTTAATTAAATACCATTTGGAGGCATTTAATGTTCGAGCAAAAACGGCTGATTTTCGACAAAAGAGATAACACCCCCCCATTACGTCATGCTTCAGAAATGTGGAAAATGGTCCGTTTTCAAATGTTTTATTTTTGAACGTCAGTTCACATTTGTAGGTGGATCATCAGTGTTAGAGCTAAAATTAGCATGTTTAAAGTGATTTTCATGCTTCCAGGGGCTCGGGAAGTTAATTAAATACCATTTGGAGGCATTTAATGTTAGAGCAAAAACGGCTGATTTTCGACAAAAGAGATAACACCCCCCCATTACGTCATGCTTCAGAAATGTGGAAAATGGTCCGTTTTCAAATGTTTTATTTTTGAACGTCAGTTCACATTTGTAGGTGGATCATCAGTGTTAGAGCTAAAATTAGCATGTTTAAAGTGATTTTCATGCTTCCAGGGGCTCGGGAAGTTAATTAAATACCATTTGGAGGCATTTAATGTTCGAGCAAAAACGGCTGATTTTCGACAAAAGAGATAACACCCCCCCATTACGTCATGCTTCAGAAATGTGGAAAATGGTCCGTTTTCAAATGTTTTATTTTTGAACGTCAGTTCACATTTGTAGGTGGATCATCAGTGTTAGAGCTAAAATTAGCATGTTTAAAGTGATTTTCATGCTTCCAGGGGCCCAAAACACAAGATTTATGGAATGGTTAAAAGTGCATGAAAATGGCCAATTTACTCACTCTGAGTTCTCAAAAAGGGTTTCTTCACCCCGGGAAGTTAATTAAATACCATTTGGAGGCATTTAATGTTAGAGCAAAAACGGCAGATTTTCGACAAAAGAGATAACACCCCCCCATTACGTCATGCTTCAGAAATGTGGAAAATGGTCCGTTTTCAAATGTTTTATTTTTGAACGTCAGTTCACATTTGTAGGTGGATCATCAGTGTTAGAGCTAAAATTAGCATGTTTAAAGTGATTTTCATGCTTCCAGGGGCTCGGGAAGTTAATTAAATACCATTTGGAGGCATTTAATGTTAGAGCAAAAACGGCTGATTTTCGACAAAAGAGATAACACCCCCCATTACGTCATGCTTCAGAAATGTGGAAAATGGTCCGTTTTCAAATGTTTCATTTTTGAACGTCAGTTCACATTTGTAGGTGGATCATCAGTGTTAGAGCTAAAATTAGCATGTTTAAAGTGATTTTCATGCTTCTTGGGGCCCAAAACACAAGATTTATGGAATGGTTAAAAGTGCATGAAAATGGCCAATTTACTCACTCTGAGTTCTCAAAAAGGGTTTCTTCACCCCGGGAAGTTAATTAAATACCATTTGGAGGCATTTAATGTTAGAGCAAAAACGGCTGATTTTCGACAAAAGAGATAACACCCCCCCATTACGTCATGCTTCAGAAATGTGGAAAATGGTCCGTTTTCAAATGTTTTATTTTTGAACGTCAGTTCACATTTGTAGGTGGATCATCAGTGTTAGAGCTAAAATTAGCATGTTTAAAGTGATTTTCATGCTTCCAGGGGCCCAAAACACAAGATTTATGGAATGGTTAAAAGTGCATGAAAATGGCCAATTTACTCACTCTGAGTTCTCAAAAAGGGTTTCTTCACCCCGGGAAGTTAATTAAATACCATTTGGAGGCATTTAATGTTAGAGCAAAAACGGCTGATTTTCGACAAAAGAGATAACACCCCCCCATTACGTCATGCTTCAGAAATGTGGAAAATGGTCCGTTTTCAAATGTTTTATTTTTGATCGTCAGTTCACATTTGTAGGTGGATCATCAGTGTTAGAGCTAAAATTAGCATGTTTAAAGTGATTTTCATGCTTCCAGGGGCCCAAAACACAAGATTTATGGAATGGTTAAAAGTGCATGAAAATGGCCAATTTACTCACTCTGAGTTCTCAAAAAGGGTTTCTTCACCCCGGGAAGTTAATTAAATACCATTTGGAGGCATTTAATGTTCGAGCAAAAACGGCTGATTTTCGACAAAAGAGATAACACCCCCCCATTACGTCATGCTTCAGAAATGTGGAAAATGGTCCGTTTTCAAATGTTTTATTTTTGAACGTCAGTTCACGTTTGTAGGTGGATCATCAGTGTTAGAGCTAAAATTAGCATGTTTAAAGTGATTTTCATGCTTCCAGGGGCTCGGGAAGTTAATTAAATACCATTTGGAGGCATTTAATGTTCGAGCAAAAACGGCTGATTTTCGACAAAAGAGATAACACCCCCCCATTACGTCATGCTTCAGAAATGTGGAAAATGGTCCGTTTTCAAATGTTTTATTTTTGAACGTCAGTTCACATTTGTAGGTGGATCATCAGTGTTAGAGCTAAAATTAGCATGTTTAAAGTGAATTTCATGCTTCCAGGGGCCCAAAACACAAGATTTATGGAATGGTTAAAAGTGCATGAAAATGGCCAATTTACTCACTCTGAGTTCTCAAAAAGGGTTTCTTCACCCCGGGAAGTTAATTAAATACCATTTGGAGGCATTTAATGTTAGAGCAAAAACGGCTGATTTTCGACAAAAGAGATAACACCCCCCCATTACGTCATGCTTCAGAAATGTGGAAAATGGTCCGTTTTCAAATGTTTTATTTTTGATCGTCAGTTCACATTTGTAGGTGGATCATCAGTGTTAGAGCTAAAATTAGCATGTTTAAAGTGATTTTCATGCTTCCAGGGGCCCAAAACACAAGATTTATGGAATGGTTAAAAGTGCATGAAAATGGCCAATTTACTCACTCTGAGTTCTCAAAAGGGGTTTCTTCACCCCGGGAAGTTAATTAAATACCATTTGGAGGCATTTAATGTTCGAGCAAAAACGGCTGATTTTCGACAAAAGAGATAACACCCCCCCATTACGTCATGCTTCAGAAATGTGGAAAATGGTCCGTTTTCAAATGTTTTATTTTTGAACGTCAGTTCACATTTGTAGGTGGATCATCAGTGTTAGAGCTAAAATTAGCATGTTTAAAGTGATTTTCATGCTTCCAGGGGCCCAAAACACAAGATTTATGGAATGGTTAAAAGTGCATGAAAATGGCCAATTTACTCACTCTGAGTTCTCAAAAAGGGTTTCTTCACCCCGGGAAGTTAATTAAATACCATTCGGAGGCATTTAATGTTCGAGCAAAAAAGGCTGATTTTCCACAAAAGAGATAACACCCCCCCATTACGTCATGCTTCAGAAATGTGGAAAATGGTCCGTTTTCAAATGTTTTATTTTTGAACGTCAGTTCACATTTGTAGGTGGATCATCAGTGTTAGAGCTAAAATTAGCATGTTTAAAGTGATTTTCATGCTTCCAGGGGCTCGGGAAGTGAAATAAATACCATTAGGAGGCATTTAATGTTCGAGCAAAAACGGCTGATTTTCGACAAAAGAGATAACACCCCCCCATTACGTCATGCTTCAGAAATGTGGAAAATGGTCCGTTTTCAAATGTTTTATTTTTGAACGTCAGTTCACATTTGTAGGTGGATCATCAGTGTTAGAGCTAAAATTAGCATGTTTAAAGTGATTTTCATGCTTCCAGGGGCTCGGGAAGTTAATTAAATACCATTTGGAGGCATTTAATGTTCGAGCAAAAACGGCTGATTTTCGACAAAAGAGATAACACCCCCCCATTACGTCATGCTTCAGAAATGTGGAAAATGGTCCGTTTTCAAATGTTTTATTTTTGAACGTCAGTTCACATTTGTAGGTGGATCATCAGTGTTAGAGCTAAAATTAGCATGTTTAAAGTGATTTTCATGCTTCCAGGGGCCCAAAACACAAGATTTATGGAATGGTTAAAAGTGCATGAAAATGGCCAATTTACTCACTCTGAGTTCTCAAAAAGGGTTTCTTCACCCCGGGAAGTTAATTAAATACCATTTGGAGGCATTTAATGTTAGAGCAAAAACGGCTGATTTTCGACAAAAGAGATAACACCCCCCCCATTACGTCATGCTTCAGAAATGTGGAAAATGGTCCGTTTTCAAATGTTTTATTTTTGAACGTCAGTTCACATTTGTAGGTGGATCATCAGTGTTAGAGCTCAAATTAGCATGTTTAAAGTGATTTTCATGCTTCCAGGGGCTCGGGAAGTTAATTAAATACCATTTGGAGGCATTTAATGTTCGAGCAAAAACGGCTGATTTTCGACAAAAGAGATTACACCCCCCCATTACGTCATGCTTCAGAAATGTGGAAAATGGTCCGTTTTCAAATGTTTTATTTTTGAACGTCAGTTCACATTTGTAGGTGGATCATCAGTGTTAGAGCTCAAATTAGCATGTTTAAAGTGATTTTCATGCTTCCAGGGGCTCGGGAAGTTAATTAAATACCATTTGGAGGCATTTAATGTTCGAGCAAAAACGGCTGATTTTCGACAAAAGAGATAACACCCCCCCATTACGTCATGCTTCAGAAATGTGGAAAATGGTCCGTTTTCAAATGTTTTATTTTTGAACGTCAGTTCACATTTGTAGGTGGATCATCAGTGTTAGAGCTAAAATTAGCATGTTTAAAGTGATTTTCATGCTTCCAGGGGCTCGGGAAGTTAATTAAATACCATTTGGAGGCATTTAATGTTAGAGCAAAAACGGCTGATTTTCGACAAAAGAGATAACACCCCCCCCATTACGTCATGCTTCAGAAATGTGGAAAATGGTCCGTTTTCAAATGTTTTATTTTTGAACGTCAGTTCACATTTGTAGGTGGATCATCAGTGTTAGAGCTAAAATTAGCATGTTTAAAGTGATTTTCATGCTTCCAGGGGCTCGGGAAGTTAATTAAATACCATTTGGAGGCATTTAATGTTCGAGCAAAAACGGCTGATTTTCGACAAAAGAGATAACACCCCCCCATTACGTCATGCTTCAGAAATGTGGAAAATGGTCCGTTTTCAAATGTTTTATTTTTGAACGTCAGTTCACATTTGTAGGTGGATCATCAGTGTTAGAGCTAAAATTAGCATGTTTAAAGTGATTTTCATGCTTCCAGGGGCCCAAAACACAAGATTTATGGAATGGTTAAAAGTGCATGAAAATGGCCAATTTACTCACTCTGAGTTCTCAAAAAGGGTTTCTTCACCCCGGGAAGTTAATTAAATACCATTTGGAGGCATTTAATGTTCGAGCAAAAACGGCTGATTTTCGACAAAAGAGATAACACCCCCCCATTACGTCATGCTTCAGAAATGTGGAAAATGGTCCGTTTTCAAATGTTTTATTTTTGAACGTCAGTTCACATTTGTAGGTGGATCATCAGTGTTAGAGCTAAAATTAGCATGTTTAAAGTGATTTTCATGCTTCCAGGGGCCCAAAACACAAGATTTATGGAATGGTTAAAAGTGCATGAAAATGGCCAATTTACTCACTCTGAGTTCTCAAAAAGGGTTTCTTCACCCCGGGAAGTTAATTAAATACCATTTGGAGGCATTTAATGTTCGAGCAAAAACGGCTGATTTTCGACAAAAGAGATAACACCCCCATTACGTCATGCTTCAGAAATGTGGAAAATGGTCCGTTTTCAAATGTTTTATTTTTGAACGTCAGTTCACATTTGTAGGTGGATCATCAGTGTTAGAGCTAAAATTAGCATGTTTAAAGTGATTTTCATGCTTCCAGGGGCTCGGGAAGTTAATTAAATACCATTTGGAGGCATTTAATGTTCGAGCAAAAACGGCTGATTTTCGACAAAAGAGATAACACCCCCCCATTACGTCATGCTTCAGAAATGTGGAAAATGGTCCGTTTTCAAATGTTTTATTTTTGAACGTCAGTTCACATTTGTAGGTGGATCATCAGTGTTAGAGCTAAAATTAGCATGTTTAAAGTGATTTTCATGCTTCCAGGGGCCCAAAACACAAGATTTATGGAATGGTTAAAAGTGCATGAAAATGGCCAATTTACTCACTCTGAGTTCTCAAAAAGGGTTTCTTCACCCCGGGAAGTTAATTAAATACCATTTGGAGGCATTTAATGTTAGAGCAAAAACGGCTGATTTTCGACAAAAGAGATATCACCCCCCATTACGTCATGCTTCAGAAATGTGGAAAATGGTCCGTTTTCAAATGTTTTATTTTTGAACGTCAGTTCACATTTGTAGGTGGATTATCAGTGTTAGAGCTAAAATTAGCATGTTTAAAGTGATTTTCATGCTTCCAGGGGCTCGGGAAGTTAATTAAATACCATTTGGAGGCATTTAATGTTAGAGCAAAAACGGCTGATTTTCGACAAAAGAGATAACACCCCCCATTACGTCATGCTTCAGAAATGTGGAAAATGGTCCGTTTTCAAATGTTTCATTTTTGAACGTCAGTTCACATTTGTAGGTGGATCATCAGTGTTAGAGCTAAAATTAGCATGTTTAAAGTGATTTTCATGCTTCTTGGGGCCCAAAACACAAGATTTATGGAATGGTTAAAAGTGCATGAAAATGGCCAATTTACTCACTCTGAGTTCTCAAAAAGGGTTTCTTCACCCCGGGAAGTTAATTAAATACCATTTGGAGGCATTTAATGTTAGAGCAAAAACGGCTGATTTTCGACAAAAGAGATAACACCCCCCCATTACGTCATGCTTCAGAAATGTGGAAAATGGTCCGTTTTCAAATGTTTTATTTTTGAACGTCAGTTCACATTTGTAGGTGGATCATCAGTGTTAGAGCTAAAATTAGCATGTTTAAAGTGAATTTCATGCTTCCAGGGGCCCAAAACACAAGATTTATGGAATGGTTAAAAGTGCATGAAAATGGCCAATTTACTCACTCTGAGTTCTCAAAAAGGGTTTCTTCACCCCGGGAAGTTAATTAAATACCATTTGGAGGCATTTAATGTTAGAGCAAAAACGGCTGATTTTCGACAAAAGAGATAACACCCCCCCATTACGTCATGCTTCAGAAATGTGGAAAATGGTCCGTTTTCAAATGTTTTATTTTTGATCGTCAGTTCACATTTGTAGGTGGATCATCAGTGTTAGAGCTAAAATTAGCATGTTTAAAGTGATTTTCATGCTTCCAGGGGCCCAAAACACAAGATTTATGGAATGGTTAAAAGTGCATGAAAATGGCCAATTTACTCACTCTGAGTTCTCAAAAGGGGTTTCTTCACCCCGGGAAGTTAATTAAATACCATTTGGAGGCATTTAATGTTCGAGCAAAAACGGCTGATTTTCGACAAAAGAGATAACACCCCCCCATTACGTCATGCTTCAGAAATGTGGAAAATGGTCCGTTTTCAAATGTTTTATTTTTGAACGTCAGTTCACGTTTGTAGGTGGATCATCAGTGTTAGAGCTAAAATTAGCATGTTTAAAGTGATTTTCATGCTTCCAGGGGCTCGGGAAGTTAATTAAATACCATTTGGAGGCATTTAATGTTCGAGCAAAAACGGCTGATTTTCGACAAAAGAGATAACACCCCCCCATTACGTCATGCTTCAGAAATGTGGAAAATGGTCCGTTTTCAAATGTTTTATTTTTGAACGTCAGTTCACATTTGTAGGTGGATCATCAGTGTTAGAGCTAAAATTAGCATGTTTAAAGTGATTTTCATGCTTCCAGGGGCTCGGGAAGTTAATTAAATACCATTTGGAGGCATTTAATGTTCGAGCAAAAACGGCTGATTTTCGACAAAAGAGATAACACCCCCCCATTACGTCATGCTTCAGAAATGTGGAAAATGGTCCGTTTTCAAATGTTTCATTTTTGAACGTCAGTTCACATTTGTAGGTGGATCATCAGTGTTAGAGCTAAAATTAGCATGTTTAAAGTGATTTTCATGCTTCCAGGGGCCCAAAACACAAGATTTATGGAATGGTTAAAAGTGCATGAAAATGGCCAATTTACTCACTCTGAGTTCTCAAAAAGGGTTTCTTCACCCCGGGAAGTTAATTAAATACCATTTGGAGGCATTTAATGTTAGAGCAAAAACGGCTGATTTTCGACAAAAGAGATAACACCCCCCCATTACGTCATGCTTCAGAAATGTGGAAAATGGTCCGTTTTCAAATGTTTTATTTTTGAACGTCAGTTCACATTTGTAGGTGGATCATCAGTGTTAGAGCTAAAATTAGCATGTTTAAAGTGATTTTCATGCTTCCAGGGGCTCGGGAAGTTAATTAAATACCATTTGGAGGCATTTAATGTTAGAGCAAAAACGGCTGATTTTCGACAAAAGAGATAACACCCCCCCATTACGTCATGCTTCAGAAATGTGGAAAATGGTCCGTTTTCAAATGTTTTATTTTTGAACGTCAGTTCACATTTGTAGGTGGATCATCAGTGTTAGAGCTAAAATTAGCATGTTTAAAGTGATTTTCATGCTTCCAGGGGCCCAAAACACAAGATTTATGGAATGGTTAAAAGTGCATGAAAATGGCCAATTTACTCACTCTGAGTTCTCAAAAAGGGTTTCTTCACCCCGGGAAGTTAATTAAATACCATTTGGAGGCATTTAATGTTCGAGCAAAAACGGCTGATTTTCGACAAAAGAGATAACACCCCCCCCATTACGTCATGCTTCAGAAATGTGGAAAATGGTCCGTTTTCAAATGTTTTATTTTTGAACGTCAGTTCACATTTGTAGGTGGATCATCAGTGTTAGAGCTAAAATTAGCATGTTTAAAGTGATTTTCATGCTTCCAGGGGCTCGGGAAGTTAATTAAATACCATTTGGAGGCATTTAATGTTCGAGCAAAAACGGCTGATTTTCGACAAAAGAGATTACACCCCCCCATTACGTCATGCTTCAGAAATGTGGAAAATGGTCCGTTTTCAAATGTTTTATTTTTGAACGTCAGTTCACATTTGTAGGTGGATCATCAGTGTTAGAGCTAAAATTAGCATGTTTAAAGTGATTTTCATGCTTCCAGGGGCTCGGGAAGTTAATTAAATACCATTTGGAGGCATTTAATGTTCGAGCAAAAACGGCTGATTTTCGACAAAAGAGATAACACCCCCCCATTACGTCATGCTTCAGAAATGTGGAAAATGGTCCGTTTTCAAATGTTTTATTTTTGAACGTCAGTTCACATTTGTAGGTGGATCATCAGTGTTAGAGCTAAAATTAGCATGTTTAAAGTGATTTTCATGCTTCCAGGGGCCCAAAACACAAGATTTATGGAATGGTTAAAAGTGCATGAAAATGGCCAATTTACTCACTCTGAGTTCTCAAAAAGGGTTTCTTCACCCCGGGAAGTTAATTAAATACCATTTGGAGGCATTTAATGTTCGAGCAAAAACGGCTGATTTTCGACAAAAGAGATAACACCCCCCCATTACGTCATGCTTCAGAAATGTGGAAAATGGTCCGTTTTCAAATGTTTTATTTTTGAACGTCAGTTCACATTTGTAGGTGGATCATCAGTGTTAGAGCTAAAATTAGCATGTTTAAAGTGATTTTCATGCTTCCAGGGGCTCGGGAAGTTAATTAAATACCATTTGGAGGCATTTAATGTTCGAGCAAAAACGGCTGATTTTCGACAAAAGAGATAACACCCCCCCATTACGTCATGCTTCAGAAATGTGGAAAATGGTCCGTTTTCAAATGTTTTATTTTTGAACGTCAGTTCACATTTGTAGGTGGATCATCAGTGTTAGAGCTAAAATTAGCATGTTTAAAGTGATTTTCATGCTTCCAGGGGCTCGGGAAGTTAATTAAATACCATTTGGAGGCATTTAATGTTCGAGCAAAAACGGCTGATTTTCGACAAAAGAGATAACACCCCCCCATTACGTCATGCTTCAGAAATGTGGAAAATGGTCCGTTTTCAAATGTTTCATTTTTGAACGTCAGTTCACATTTGTAGGTGGATCATCAGTGTTAGAGCTAAAATTAGCATGTTTAAAGTGATTTTCATGCTTCCAGGGGCCCAAAACACAAGATTTATGGAATGGTTAAAAGTGCATGAAAATGGCCAATTTACTCACTCTGAGTTCTCAAAAAGGGTTTCTTCACCCCGGGAAGTTAATTAAATACCATTTGGAGGCATTTAATGTTAGAGCAAAAACGGCTGATTTTCGACAAAAGAGATAACACCCCCCCATTACGTCATGCTTCAGAAATGTGGAAAATGGTCCGTTTTCAAATGTTTTATTTTTGAACGTCAGTTCACATTTGTAGGTGGATCATCAGTGTTAGAGCTAAAATTAGCATGTTTAAAGTGATTTTCATGCTTCCAGGGGCTCGGGAAGTTAATTAAATACCATTTGGAGGCATTTAATGTTAGAGCAAAAACGGCTGATTTTCGACAAAAGAGATAACACCCCCCCATTACGTCATGCTTCAGAAATGTGGAAAATGGTCCGTTTTCAAATGTTTTATTTTTGAACGTCAGTTCACATTTGTAGGTGGATCATCAGTGTTAGAGCTCAAATTAGCATGTTTAAAGTGATTTTCATGCTTCCAGGGGCTCGGGAAGTTAATTAAATACCATTTGGAGGCATTTAATGTTCGAGCAAAAACGGCTGATTTTCGACAAAAGAGATAACACCCCCCCATTACGTCATGCTTCAGAAATGTGGAAAATGGTCCGTTTTCAAATGTTTTATTTTTGAACGTCAGTTCACATTTGTAGGTGGATCATCAGTGTTAGAGCTAAAATTAGCATGTTTAAAGTGATTTTCATGCTTCCAGGGGCTCGGGAAGTTAATTAAATACCATTTGGAGGCATTTAATGTTAGAGCAAAAACGGCTGATTTTCGACAAAAGAGATAACACCCCCCCATTACGTCATGCTTCAGAAATGTGGAAAATGGTCCGTTTTCAAATGTTTTATTTTTGAACGTCAGTTCACATTTGTAGGTGGATCATCAGTGTTAGAGCTAAAATTAGCATGTTTAAAGTGATTTTCATGCTTCCAGGGGCTCGGGAAGTTAATTAAATACCATTTGGAGGCATTTAATGTTCGAGCAAAAACGGCTGATTTTCGACAAAAGAGATAACACCCCCCCATTACGTCATGCTTCAGAAATGTGGAAAATGGTCCGTTTTCAAATGTTTTATTTTTGAACGTCAGTTCACATTTGTAGGTGGATCATCAGTGTTAGAGCTAAAATTAGCATGTTTAAAGTGATTTTCATGCTTCCAGGGGCCCAAAACACAAGATTTATGGAATGGTTAAAAGTGCATGAAAATGGCCAATTTACTCACTCTGAGTTCTCAAAAAGGGTTTCTTCACCCCGGGAAGTTAATTAAATACCATTTGGAGGCATTTAATGTTAGAGCAAAAACGGCAGATTTTCGACAAAAGAGATAACACCCCCCCATTACGTCATGCTTCAGAAATGTGGAAAATGGTCCGTTTTCAAATGTTTTATTTTTGAACGTCAGTTCACATTTGTAGGTGGATCATCAGTGTTAGAGCTAAAATTAGCATGTTTAAAGTGATTTTCATGCTTCCAGGGGCTCGGGAAGTTAATTAAATACCATTTGGAGGCATTTAATGTTAGAGCAAAAACGGCTGATTTTCGACAAAAGAGATAACACCCCCCATTACGTCATGCTTCAGAAATGTGGAAAATGGTCCGTTTTCAAATGTTTCATTTTTGAACGTCAGTTCACATTTGTAGGTGGATCATCAGTGTTAGAGCTAAAATTAGCATGTTTAAAGTGATTTTCATGCTTCTTGGGGCCCAAAACACAAGATTTATGGAATGGTTAAAAGTGCATGAAAATGGCCAATTTACTCACTCTGAGTTCTCAAAAAGGGTTTCTTCACCCCGGGAAGTTAATTAAATACCATTTGGAGGCATTTAATGTTAGAGCAAAAACGGCTGATTTTCGACAAAAGAGATAACACCCCCCCATTACGTCATGCTTCAGAAATGTGGAAAATGGTCCGTTTTCAAATGTTTTATTTTTGAACGTCAGTTCACATTTGTAGGTGGATCATCAGTGTTAGAGCTAAAATTAGCATGTTTAAAGTGATTTTCATGCTTCCAGGGGCCCAAAACACAAGATTTATGGAATGGTTAAAAGTGCATGAAAATGGCCAATTTACTCACTCTGAGTTCTCAAAAAGGGTTTCTTCACCCCGGGAAGTTAATTAAATACCATTTGGAGGCATTTAATGTTAGAGCAAAAACGGCTGATTTTCGACAAAAGAGATAACACCCCCCCATTACGTCATGCTTCAGAAATGTGGAAAATGGTCCGTTTTCAAATGTTTTATTTTTGATCGTCAGTTCACATTTGTAGGTGGATCATCAGTGTTAGAGCTAAAATTAGCATGTTTAAAGTGATTTTCATGCTTCCAGGGGCCCAAAACACAAGATTTATGGAATGGTTAAAAGTGCATGAAAATGGCCAATTTACTCACTCTGAGTTCTCAAAAAGGGTTTCTTCACCCCGGGAAGTTAATTAAATACCATTTGGAGGCATTTAATGTTCGAGCAAAAACGGCTGATTTTCGACAAAAGAGATAACACCCCCCCATTACGTCATGCTTCAGAAATGTGGAAAATGGTCCGTTTTCAAATGTTTTATTTTTGAACGTCAGTTCACGTTTGTAGGTGGATCATCAGTGTTAGAGCTAAAATTAGCATGTTTAAAGTGATTTTCATGCTTCCAGGGGCTCGGGAAGTTAATTAAATACCATTTGGAGGCATTTAATGTTCGAGCAAAAACGGCTGATTTTCGACAAAAGAGATAACACCCCCCCATTACGTCATGCTTCAGAAATGTGGAAAATGGTCCGTTTTCAAATGTTTTATTTTTGAACGTCAGTTCACATTTGTAGGTGGATCATCAGTGTTAGAGCTAAAATTAGCATGTTTAAAGTGATTTTCATGCTTCCAGGGGCCCAAAACACAAGATTTATGGAATGGTTAAAAGTGCATGAAAATGGCCAATTTACTCACTCTGAGTTCTCAAAAAGGGTTTCTTCACCCCGGGAAGTTAATTAAATACCATTTGGAGGCATTTAATGTTCGAGCAAAAACGGCTGATTTTCGACAAAAGAGATAACACCCCCCCATTACGTCATGCTTCAGAAATGTGGAAAATGGTCCGTTTTCAAATGTTTTATTTTTGAACGTCAGTTCACATTTGTAGGTGGATCATCAGTGTTAGAGCTAAAATTAGCATGTTTAAAGTGATTTTCATGCTTCCAGGGGCTCGGGAAGTTAATTAAATACCATTTGGAGGCTTTTAATGTTCGAGCAAAAACGGCTGATTTTCGACAAAAGAGATTACACCCCCCCATTACGTCATGCTTCAGAAATGTGGAAAATGGTCCGTTTTCAAATGTTTTATTTTTGAACGTCAGTTCACATTTGTAGGTGGATCATCAGTGTTAGAGCTCAAATTAGCATGTTTAAAGTGATTTTCATGCTTCCAGGGGCTCGGGAAGTTAATTAAATACCATTTGGAGGCATTTAATGTTCGAGCAAAAACGGCTGATTTTCGACAAAAGAGATAACACCCCCCCATTACGTCATGCTTCAGAAATGTGGAAAATGGTCCGTTTTCAAATGTTTTATTTTTGAACGTCAGTTCACATTTGTAGGTGGATCATCAGTGTTAGAGCTAAAATTAGCATGTTTAAAGTGATTTTCATGCTTCCAGGGGCTCGGGAAGTTAATTAAATACCATTTGGAGGCATTTAATGTTCGAGCAAAAACGGCTGATTTTCGACAAAAGAGATAACACCCCCCCATTACGTCATGCTTCAGAAATGTGGAAAATGGTCCGTTTTCAAATGTTTTATTTTTGAACGTCAGTTCACATTTGTAGGTGGATCATCAGTGTTAGAGCTCAAATTAGCATGTTTAAAGTGATTTTCATGCTTCCAGGGGCTCGGGAAGTTAATTAAATACCATTTGGAGGCATTTAATGTTCGAGCAAAAACGGCTGATTTTCGACAAAAGAGATAACACCCCCCCATTACGTCATGCTTCAGAAATGTGGAAAATGGTCCGTTTTCAAATGTTTTATTTTTGAACGTCAGTTCACATTTGTAGGTGGATCATCAGTGTTAGAGCTAAAATTAGCATGTTTAAAGTGATTTTCATGCTTCCAGGGGCTCGGGAAGTTAATTAAATACCATTTGGAGGCATTTAATGTTAGAGCAAAAACGGCTGATTTTCGACAAAAGAGATAACACCCCCCCCATTACGTCATGCTTCAGAAATGTGGAAAATGGTCCGTTTTCAAATGTTTTATTTTTGAACGTCAGTTCACATTTGTAGGTGGATCATCAGTGTTAGAGCTAAAATTAGCATGTTTAAAGTGATTTTCATGCTTCCAGGGGCTCGGGAAGTTAATTAAATACCATTTGGAGGCATTTAATGTTCGAGCAAAAACGGCTGATTTTCGACAAAAGAGATAACACCCCCCCATTACGTCATGCTTCAGAAATGTGGAAAATGGTCTGTTTTCAAATGTTTTATTTTTGAACGTCAGTTCACATTTGTAGGTGGATCATCAGTGTTAGAGCTAAAATTAGCATGTTTAAAGTGATTTTCATGCTTCCAGGGGCCCAAAACACAAGATTTATGGAATGGTTAAAAGTGCATGAAAATGGCCAATTTACTCACTCTGAGTTCTCAAAAAGGGTTTCTTCACCCCGGGAAGTTAATTAAATACCATTTGGAGGCATTTAATGTTCGAGCAAAAACGGCTGATTTTCGACAAAAGAGATAACACCCCCCATTACGTCATGCTTCAGAAATGTGGAAAATGGTCCGTTTTCAAATGTTTTATTTTTGAACGTCAGTTCACATTTGTAGGTGGATCATCAGTGTTAGAGCTAAAATTAGCATGTTTAAAGTGATTTTCATGCTTCCAGGGGCTCGGGAAGTTAATTAAATACCATTTGGAGGCATTTAATGTTCGAGCAAAAACGGCTGATTTTCGACAAAAGAGATAACACCCCCCATTACGTCATGCTTCAGAAATGTGGAAAATGGTCCGTTTTCAAATGTTTTATTTTTGAACGTCAGTTCACATTTGTAGGTGGATCATCAGTGTTAGAGCTAAAATTAGCATGTTTAAAGTGATTTTCATGCTTCCAGGGGCCCAAAACACAAGATTTATGGAATGGTTAAAAGTGCATGAAAATGGCCAATTTACTCACTCTGAGTTCTCAAAAAGGGTTTCTTCACCCCGGGAAGTTAATTAAATACCATTTGGAGGCATTTAATGTTCGAGCAAAAACGGCTGATTTTCGACAAAAGAGATAACACCCCCCCATTACGTCATGCTTCCGAAATGTGGAAAATGGTCCGTTTTCAAATGTTTTATTTTTGAACGTCAGTTCACATTTGTAGGTGGATCATCAGTGTTAGAGCTCAAATTAGCATGTTTAAAGTGATTTTCATGCTTCCAGGGGCTCGGGAAGTTAATTAAATACCATTTGGAGGCATTTAATGTTCGAGCAAAAACGGCTGATTTTCGACAAAAGAGATAACACCCCCCCATTACGTCATGCTTCAGAAATGTGGAAAATGGTCCGTTTTCAAATGTTTTATTTTTGAACGTCAGTTCACATTTGTAGGTGGATCATCAGTGTTAGAGCTAAAATTAGCATGTTTAAAGTGATTTTCATGCTTCCAGGGGCTCGGGAAGTTAATTAAATACCATTTGGAGGCATTTAATGTTCGAGCAAAAACGGCTGATTTTCGACAAAAGAGATAACACCCCCCCATTACGTCATGCTTCAGAAATGTGGAAAATGGTCCGTTTTCAAATGTTTTATTTTTGAACGTCAGTTCTCATTTGTAGGTGGATCATCAGTGTTAGAGCTAAAATTAGCATGTTTAAAGTGATTTTCATGCTTCCAGGGGCCCAAAACACAAGATTTATGGAATGGTTAAAAGTGCATGAAAATGGCCAATTTACTCACTCTGAGTTCTCAAAAAGGGTTTCTTCACCCCGGGAAGTTAATTAAATACCATTTGG
Organism: Lissotriton vulgaris; assembly: GCF_964263255.1. Lineage (NCBI taxonomy): Eukaryota > Metazoa > Chordata > Amphibia > Caudata > Salamandridae > Lissotriton > Lissotriton vulgaris. The sequence continues at coordinate 206,831 of NW_028241398.1, read as the reverse complement.
AGGCATTTAATGTTAGAGCAAAAACAGCAGATTTTCGACAAAAGAGATAACACCCCCCCATTACGTCATGCTTCAGAAATGTGGAAAATGGTCCGTTTTCAAATGTTTTATTTTTGAACGTCAGTTCACATTTGTAGGTGGATCATCAGTGTTAGAGCTAAAATTAGCATGTTTAAAGTGATTTTCATGCTTCCAGGGGCTCGGGAAGTTAATTAAATACCATTTGGAGGCATTTAATGTTAGAGCAAAAACGGCTGATTTTCGACAAAAGAGATAACACCCCCCATTACGTCATGCTTCAGAAATGTGGAAAATGGTCCGTTTTCAAATGTTTCATTTTTGAACGTCAGTTCACATTTGTAGGTGGATCATCAGTGTTAGAGCTAAAATTAGCATGTTTAAAGTGATTTTCATGCTTCTTGGGGCCCAAAACACAAGATTTATGGAATGGTTAAAAGTGCATGAAAATGGCCAATTTACTCACTCTGAGTTCTCAAAAAGGGTTTCTTCACCCCGGGAAGTTAATTAAATACCATTTGGAGGCATTTAATGTTAGAGCAAAAACGGCTGATTTTCGACAAAAGAGATAACACCCCCCCATTACGTCATGCTTCAGAAATGTGTAAAATGGTCGTTTTCAAATGTTTTATTTTTGAACGTCAGTTCACATTTGTAGGTGGATCATCAGTGTTAGCGCTAAAATTAGCATGTTTAAAGTGATTTTCATGCTTCCAGGGGCCCAAAACACAAGATTTATGGAATGGTTAAAAGTGCATGAAAATGGCCAATTTACTCACTCTGAGTTCTCAAAAAGGGTTTCTTCACCCCGGGAAGTTAATTAAATACCATTTGGAGGCATTTAATGTTAGAGCAAAAACGGCTGATTTTCGACAAAAGAGATAACACCCCCCCATTACGTCATGCTTCAGAAATGTGGAAAATGGTCCGTTTTCAAATGTTTTATTTTTGATCGTCAGTTCACATTTGTAGGTGGATCATCAGTGTTAGAGCTAAAATTAGCATGTTTAAAGTGATTTTCATGCTTCCAGGGGCCCAAAACACAAGATTTATGGAATGGTTAAAAGTGCATGAAAATGGCCAATTTACTCACTCTGAGTTCTCAAAAAGGGTTTCTTCACCCCGGGAAGTTAATTAAATACCATTTGGAGGCATTTAATGTTCGAGCAAAAACGGCTGATTTTCGACAAAAGAGATAACACCCCCCCATTACGTCATGCTTCAGAAATGTGGAAAATGGTCCGTTTTCAAATGTTTTATTTTTGAACGTCAGTTCACATTTGTAGGTGGATCATCAGTGTTAGAGCTAAAATTAGCATGTTTAAAGTGATTTTCATGCTTCCAGGGGCCCAAAACACAAGATTTATGGAATGGTTAAAAGTGCATGAAAATGGCCAATTTACTCACTCTGAGTTCTCAAAAAGGGTTTCTTCACCCCGGGAAGTTAATTAAATACCATTTGGAGGCATTTAATGTTCGAGCAAAAACGGCTGATTTTCGACAAAAGAGATAACACCCCCCCCATTACGTCATGCTTCAGAAATGTGGAAAATGGTCCGTTTTCAAATGTTTTATTTTTGAACGTCAGTTCACATTTGTAGGTGGATCATCAGTGTTAGAGCTAAAATTAGCATGTTTAAAGTGATTTTCATGCTTCCAGGGGCTCGGGAAGTTAATTAAATACCATTTGGAGGCATTTAATGTTCGAGCAAAAACGGCTGATTTTCGACAAAAGAGATTACACCCCCCCATTACGTCATACTTCAGAAATGTGGAAAATGGTCCGTTTTCAAATGTTTTATTTTTGAACGTCAGTTCACATTTGTAGGTGGATCATCAGTGTTAGAGCTCAAATTAGCATGTTTAAAGTGATTTTCATGCTTCCAGGGGCTCGGGAAGTTAATTAAATACCATTTGGAGGCATTTAATGTTCGAGCAAAAACGGCTGATTTTCGACAAAAGAGATAACACCCCCCCATTACGTCATGCTTCAGAAATGTGGAAAATGGTCCGTTTTCAAATGTTTTATTTTTGAACGTCAGTTCACATTTGTAGGTGGATCATCAGTGTTAGAGCTAAAATTAGCATGTTTAAAGTGATTTTCATGCTTCCAGGGGCTCGGGAAGTTAATTAAATACCATTTGGAGGCATTTAATGTTAGAGCAAAAACGGCTGATTTTCGACAAAAGAGATAACACCCCCCCATTACGTCATGCTTCAGAAATGTGGAAAATGGTCCGTTTTCAAATGTTTTATTTTTGAACGTCAGTTCACATTTGTAGGTGGATCATCAGTGTTAGAGCTAAAATTAGCATTTTTAAAGTGATTTTCATGCTTCCAGGGGCTCGGGAAGTTAATTAAATACCATTTGGAGGCATTTAATGTTCGAGCAAAAATGGCTGATTTTCGACAAAAGAGATAACACCCCCCCATTACGTCATGCTTCAGAAATGTGGAAAATGGTCCGTTTTCAAATGTTTTATTTTTGAACGTCAGTTCACATTTGTAGGTGGATCATCAGTGTTAGAGCTAAAATTAGCATGTTTAAAGTGATTTTCATGCTTCCAGGGGCCCAAAACACAAGATTTATGGAATGGTTAAAAGTGCATGAAAATGGCCAATTTACTCACTCTGAGTTCTCAAAAAGGGTTTCTTCACCCCGGGAAGTTAATTAAATACCATTTGGAGGCATTTAATGTTCGAGCAAAAACGGCTGATTTTCGACAAAAGAGATAACACCCCCCATTACGTCATGCTTCAGAAATGTGGAAAATGGTCCGTTTTCAAATGTTTTATTTTTGAACGTCAGTTCACATTTGTAGGTGGATCATCAGTGTTAGAGCTAAAATTAGCATGTTTAAAGTGATTTTCATGCTTCCAGGGGCTCGGGAAGTTAATTAAATAACATTTGGAGGCATTTAATGTTCGAGCAAAAACGGCTGATTTTCGACAAAAGAGATAACACCCCCCCATTACGTCATGCTTCAGAAATGTGGAAAATGGTCCGTTTTCAAATGTTTTATTTTTGAACGTCAGTTCACATTTGTAGGTGGATCATCAGTGTTAGAGCTAAAATTAGCATGTTTAAAGTGATTTTCATGCTTCCAGGGGCCCAAAACACAAGATTTATGGAATGGTTAAAAGTGCATGAAAATGGCCAATTTACTCACTCTGAGTTCTCAAAAAGGGTTTCTTCACCCCGGGAAGTTAATTAAATACCATTTGGAGGCATTTAATGTTAGAGCAAAAACGGCTGATTTTCGACAAAAGAGATAACACCCCCCCATTACGTCATGCTTCAGAAATGTGGAAAATGGTCCGTTTTCAAATGTTTTATTTTTGATCGTCAGTTCACATTTGTAGGTGGATCATCAGTGTTAGAGCTAAAATTAGCATGTTTAAAGTGATTTTCATGCTTCCAGGGGCCCAAAACACAAGATTTATGGAATGGTTAAAAGTGCATGAAAATGGCCAATTTACTCACTCTGAGTTCTCAAAAGGGGTTTCTTCACCCCGGGAAGTTAATTAAATACCATTTGGAGGCATTTAATGTTCGAGCAAAAACGGCTGATTTTCGACAAAAGAGATAACACCCCCCCATTACGTCATGCTTCAGAAATGTGGAAAATGGTCCGTTTTCAAATGTTTTATTTTTGAACGTCAGTTCACGTTTGTACGTGGATCATCAGTGTTAGAGCTAAAATTAGCATGTTTAAAGTGATTTTCATGCTTCCAGGGGCTCGGGAAGTTAATTAAATACCATTTGGAGGCATTTAATGTTCGAGCAAAAACGGCTGATCTTCGACAAAAGAGATAACACCCCCCCATTACGTCATGCTTCAGAAATGTGGAAAATGGTCCGTTTTCAAATGTTTTATTTTTGAACGTCAGTTCACATTTGTAGGTGGATCATCAGTGTTAGAGCTAAAATTAGCATGTTTAAAGTGATTTTCATGCTTCCAGGGGCCCAAAACACAAGATTTATGGAATGGTTAAAAGTGCATGAAAATGGCCAATTTACTCACTCTGAGTTCTCAAAAAGGGTTTCTTCACCCCGGGAAGTTAATTAAATACCATTTGGAGGCATTTAATGTTCGAGCAAAAACGGCTGATTTTCGACAAAAGAGATAACACCCCCCCATTACGTCATGCTTCAGAAATGTGGAAAATGGTCCGTTTTCAAATGTTTTATTTTTGAACGTCAGTTCACATTTGTAGGTGGATCATCAGTGTTAGAGCTAAAATTAGCATGTTTAAAGTGATTTTCATGCTTCCAGGGGCTCGGGAAGTTAATTAAATACCATTTGGAGGATTTAATGTTAGAGCAAAAACGGCTGATTTTCGACAAAAGAGATAACACCCCCCATTACGTCATGCTTCAGAAATGTGGAAAATGGTCCGTTTTCAAATGTTTCATTTTTGAACGTCAGTTCACATTTGTAGGTGGATCATCAGTGTTAGAGCTAAAATTAGCATGTTTAAAGTGATTTTCATGCTTCTTGGGGCCCAAAACACAAGATTTATGGAATGGTTAAAAGTGCATGAAAATGGCCAATTTACTCACTCTGAGTTCTCAAAAAGGGTTTCTTCACCCCGGGAAGTTAATTAAATACCATTTGGAGGCATTTAATGTTAGAGCAAAAACGGCTGATTTTCGACAAAAGAGATAACACCCCCCCATTACGTCATGCTTCAGAAATGTGGAAAATGGTCCGTTTTCAAATGTTTTATTTTTGAACGTCAGTTCACATTTGTAGGTGGATCATCAGTGTTAGAGCTAAAATTAGCATGTTTAAAGTGATTTTCATGCTTCCAGGGGCCCAAAACACAAGATTTATGGAATGGTTAAAAGTGCATGAAAATGGCCAATTTACTCACTCTGAGTTCTCAAAAAGGGTTTCTTCACCCCGGGAAGTTAATTAAATACCATTTGGAGGCATTTAATGTTAGAGCAAAAACGGCTGATTTTCGACAAAAGAGATATCACCCCCCATTACGTCATGCTTCAGAAATGTGGAAAATGGTCCGTTTTCAAATGTTTTATTTTTGAACGTCAGTTCACATTTGTAGGTGGATCATCAGTGTTAGAGCTAAAATTAGCATGTTTAAAGTGATTTTCATGCTTCCAGGGGCCCAAAACACAAGATTTATGGAATGGTTAAAAGTGCATGAAAATGGCCAATTTACTCACTCTGAGTTCTCAAAAAGGGTTTCTTCACCCCGGGAAGTTAATTAAATACCATTTGGAGGCATTTAATGTTAGAGCAAAAACGGCTGATTTTCGACAAAAGAGATAACACCCCCCCATTACGTCATGCTTCAGAAATGTGGAAAATGGTCCGTTTTCAAATGTTTTATTTTTGAACGTCAGTTCACATTTGTAGGTGGATCATCAGTGTTAGAGCTAAAATTAGCATGTTTAAAGTGATTTTCATGCTTCCAGGGGCCGAAAACACAAGATTTATGGAATGGTTAAAAGTGCATGAAAATGGCCAATTTACTCACTCTGAGTTCTCAAAAAGGGTTTCTTCACCCCGGGAAGTTAATTAAATACCATTTGGAGGCATTTAATGTTAGAGCAAAAACGGCTGATTTTCGACAAAAGAGATAACACCCCCCCATTACGTCATGCTTCAGAAATGTGGAAAATGGTCCGTTTTCAAATGTTTTATTTTTGATCGTCAGTTCACATTTGTAGGTGGATCATCAGTGTTAGAGCTAAAATTAGCATGTTTAAAGTGATTTTCATGCTTCCAGGGGCCCAAAACACAAGATTTATGGAATGGTTAAAAGTGCATGAAAATGGCCAATTTACTCACTCTGAGTTCTCAAAAGGGGTTTCTTCACCCCGGGAAGTTAATTAAATACCATTTGGAGGCATTTAATGTTCGAGCAAAAACGGCTGATTTTCGACAAAAGAGATAACACCCCCCCATTACGTCATGCTTCAGAAATGTGGAAAATGGTCCGTTTTCAAATGTTTTATTTTTGAACGTCAGTTCACGTTTGTACGTGGATCATCAGTGTTAGAGCTAAAATTAGCATGTTTAAAGTGATTTTCATGCTTCCAGGGGCTCGGGAAGTTAATTAAATACCATTTGGAGGCATTTAATGTTCGAGCAAAAACGGCTGATTTTCGACAAAAGAGATAACACCCCCCCATTACGTCATGCTTCAGAAATGTGGAAAATGGTCCGTTTTCAAATGTTTTATTTTTGAACGTCAGTTCACATTTGTAGGTGGATCATCAGTGTTAGAGCTAAAATTAGCATGTTTAAAGTGATTTTCATGCTTCCAGGGGCCCAAAACACAAGATTTATGGAATGGTTAAAAGTGCATGAAAATGGCCAATTTACTCACTCTGAGTTCTCAAAAAGGGTTTCTTCACCCCGGGAAGTTAATTAAATACCATTTGGAGGCATTTAATGTTAGAGCAAAAACGGCTGATTTTCGACAAAAGAGATAACACCCCCCCATTACGTCATGCTTCAGAAATGTGGAAAATGGTCCGTTTTCAAATGTTTTATTTTTGAACGTCAGTTCACATTTGTAGGTGGATCATCAGTGTTAGAGCTAAAATTAGCATGTTTAAAGTGATTTTCATGCTTCCAGGGGCTCGGGAAGTTAATTAAATACCATTTGGAGGATTTAATGTTAGAGCAAAAACGGCTGATTTTCGACAAAAGAGATAACACCCCCCATTACGTCATGCTTCAGAAATGTGGAAAATGGTCCGTTTTCAAATGTTTCATTTTTGAACGTCAGTTCACATTTGTAGGTGGATCATCAGTGTTAGAGCTAAAATTAGCATGTTTAAAGTGATTTTCATGCTTCTTGGGGCCCAAAACACAAGATTTATGGAATGGTTAAAAGTGCATGAAAATGGCCAATTTACTCACTCTGAGTTCTCAAAAAGGGTTTCTTCACCCCGGGAAGTTAATTAAATACCATTTGGAGGCATTTAATGTTAGAGCAAAAACGGCTGATTTTCGACAAAAGAGATAACACCCCCCCATTACGTCATGCTTCAGAAATGTGGAAAATGGTCCGTTTTCAAATGTTTTATTTTTGAACGTCAGTTCACATTTGTAGGTGGATCATCAGTGTTAGAGCTAAAATTAGCATGTTTAAAGTGATTTTCATGCTTCCAGGGGCCCAAAACACAAGATTTATGGAATGGTTAAAAGTGCATGAAAATGGCCAATTTACTCACTCTGAGTTCTCAAAAGGGGTTTCTTCACCCCGGGAAGTTAATTAAATACCATTTGGAGGCATTTAATGTTCGAGCAAAAACGGCTGATTTTCGACAAAAGAGATAACACCCCCCCATTACGTCATGCTTCAGAAATGTGGAAAATGGTCCGTTTTCAAATGTTTTATTTTTGAACGTCAGTTCACGTTTGTACGTGGATCATCAGTGTTAGAGCTAAAATTAGCATGTTTAAAGTGATTTTCATGCTTCCAGGGGCTCGGGAAGTTAATTAAATACCATTTGGAGGCATTTAATGTTCGAGCAAAAACGGCTGATCTTCGACAAAAGAGATAACACCCCCCCATTACGTCATGCTTCAGAAATGTGGAAAATGGTCCGTTTTCAAATGTTTTATTTTTGAACGTCAGTTCACATTTGTAGGTCGATCATCAGTGTTAGAGCTAAAATTAGCATGTTTAAAGTGATTTTCATGCTTCCAGGGGCCCAAAACACAAGATTTATGGAATGGTTAAAAGTGCATGAAAATGGCCAATTTACTCACTCTGAGTTCTCAAAAAGGGTTTCTTCACCCCGGGAAGTTAATTAAATACCATTTGGAGGCATTTAATGTTCGAGCAAAAACGGCTGATTTTCGACAAAAGAGATAACACCCCCCCATTACGTCATGCTTCAGAAATGTGGAAAATGGTCCGTTTTCAAATGTTTTATTTTTGAACGTCAGTTCACATTTGTAGGTGGATCATCAGTGTTAGAGCTAAAATTAGCATGTTTAAAGTGATTTTCATGCTTCCAGGGGCTCGGGAAGTTAATTAAATACCATTTGGAGGATTTAATGTTAGAGCAAAAACGGCTGATTTTCGACAAAAGAGATAACACCCCCCATTACGTCATGCTTCAGAAATGTGGAAAATGGTCCGTTTTCAAATGTTTCATTTTTGAACGTCAGTTCACATTTGTAGGTGGATCATCAGTGTTAGAGCTAAAATTAGCATGTTTAAAGTGATTTTCATGCTTCTTGGGGCCCAAAACACAAGATTTATGGAATGGTTAAAAGTGCATGAAAATGGCCAATTTACTCACTCTGAGTTCTCAAAAAGGGTTTCTTCACCCCGGGAAGTTAATTAAATACCATTTGGAGGCATTTAATGTTAGAGCAAAAACGGCTGATTTTCGACAAAAGAGATAACACCCCCCCATTACGTCATGCTTCAGAAATGTGGAAAATGGTCCGTTTTCAAATGTTTTATTTTTGAACGTCAGTTCACATTTGTAGGTGGATCATCAGTGTTAGAGCTAAAATTAGCATGTTTAAAGTGATTTTCATGCTTCCAGGGGCCCAAAACACAAGATTTATGGAATGGTTAAAAGTGCATGAAAATGGCCAATTTACTCACTCTGAGTTCTCAAAAAGGGTTTCTTCACCCCGGGAAGTTAATTAAATACCATTTGGAGGCATTTAATGTTAGAGCAAAAACGGCTGATTTTCGACAAAAGAGATATCACCCCCCATTACGTCATGCTTCAGAAATGTGGAAAATGGTCCGTTTTCAAATGTTTTATTTTTGAACGTCAGTTCACATTTGTAGGTGGATCATCAGTGTTAGAGCTAAAATTAGCATGTTTAAAGTGATTTTCATGCTTCCAGGGGCCCAAAACACAAGATTTATGGAATGGTTAAAAGTGCATGAAAATGGCCAATTTACTCACTCTGAGTTCTCAAAAAGGGTTTCTTCACCCCGGGAAGTTAATTAAATACCATTTGGAGGCATTTAATGTTAGAGCAAAAACGGCTGATTTTCGACAAAAGAGATAACACCCCCCCATTACGTCATGCTTCAGAAATGTGGAAAATGGTCCGTTTTCAAATGTTTTATTTTTGAACGTCAGTTCACATTTGTAGGTGGATCATCAGTGTTAGAGCTAAAATTAGCATGTTTAAAGTGATTTTCATGCTTCCAGGGGCCGAAAACACAAGATTTATGGAATGGTTAAAAGTGCATGAAAATGGCCAATTTACTCACTCTGAGTTCTCAAAAAGGGTTTCTTCACCCCGGGAAGTTAATTAAATACCATTTGGAGGCATTTAATGTTAGAGCAAAAACGGCTGATTTTCGACAAAAGAGATAACACCCCCCCATTACGTCATGCTTCAGAAATGTGGAAAATGGTCCGTTTTCAAATGTTTTATTTTTGATCGTCAGTTCACATTTGTAGGTGGATCATCAGTGTTAGAGCTAAAATTAGCATGTTTAAAGTGATTTTCATGCTTCCAGGGGCCCAAAACACAAGATTTATGGAATGGTTAAAAGTGCATGAAAATGGCCAATTTACTCACTCTGAGTTCTCAAAAGGGGTTTCTTCACCCCGGGAAGTTAATTAAATACCATTTGGAGGCATTTAATGTTCGAGCAAAAACGGCTGATTTTCGACAAAAGAGATAACACCCCCCCATTACGTCATGCTTCAGAAATGTGGAAAATGGTCCGTTTTCAAATGTTTTATTTTTGAACGTCAGTTCACGTTTGTACGTGGATCATCAGTGTTAGAGCTAAAATTAGCATGTTTAAAGTGATTTTCATGCTTCCAGGGGCTCGGGAAGTTAATTAAATACCATTTGGAGGCATTTAATGTTCGAGCAAAAACGGCTGATTTTCGACAAAAGAGATAACACCCCCCCATTACGTCATGCTTCAGAAATGTGGAAAATGGTCCGTTTTCAAATGTTTTATTTTTGAACGTCAGTTCACATTTGTAGGTGGATCATCAGTGTTAGAGCTAAAATTAGCATGTTTAAAGTGATTTTCATGCTTCCAGGGGCCCAAAACACAAGATTTATGGAATGGTTAAAAGTGCATGAAAATGGCCAATTTACTCACTCTGAGTTCTCAAAAAGGGTTTCTTCACCCCGGGAAGTTAATTAAATACCATTTGGAGGCATTTAATGTTAGAGCAAAAACGGCTGATTTTCGACAAAAGAGATAACACCCCCCCATTACGTCATGCTTCAGAAATGTGGAAAATGGTCCGTTTTCAAATGTTTTATTTTTGAACGTCAGTTCACATTTGTAGGTGGATCATCAGTGTTAGAGCTAAAATTAGCATGTTTAAAGTGATTTTCATGCTTCCAGGGGCTCGGGAAGTTAATTAAATACCATTTGGAGGATTTAATGTTAGAGCAAAAACGGCTGATTTTCGACAAAAGAGATAACACCCCCCATTACGTCATGCTTCAGAAATGTGGAAAATGGTCCGTTTTCAAATGTTTCATTTTTGAACGTCAGTTCACATTTGTAGGTGGATCATCAGTGTTAGAGCTAAAATTAGCATGTTTAAAGTGATTTTCATGCTTCTTGGGGCCCAAAACACAAGATTTATGGAATGGTTAAAAGTGCATGAAAATGGCCAATTTACTCACTCTGAGTTCTCAAAAAGGGTTTCTTCACCCCGGGAAGTTAATTAAATACCATTTGGAGGCATTTAATGTTAGAGCAAAAACGGCTGATTTTCGACAAAAGAGATAACACCCCCCCATTACGTCATGCTTCAGAAATGTGGAAAATGGTCCGTTTTCAAATGTTTTATTTTTGAACGTCAGTTCACATTTGTAGGTGGATCATCAGTGTTAGAGCTAAAATTAGCATGTTTAAAGTGATTTTCATGCTTCCAGGGGCCCAAAACACAAGATTTATGGAATGGTTAAAAGTGCATGAAAATGGCCAATTTACTCACTCTGAGTTCTCAAAAAGGGTTTCTTCACCCCGGGAAGTTAATTAAATACCATTTGGAGGCATTTAATGTTAGAGCAAAAACGGCTGATTTTCGACAAAAGAGATAACACCCCCCCATTACGTCATGCTTCAGAAATGTGGAAAATGGTCCGTTTTCAAATGTTTTATTTTTGAACGTCAGTTCACATTTGTAGGTGGATCATCAGTGTTAGAGCTAAAATTAGCATGTTTAAAGTGATTTTCATGCTTCCAGGGGCTCGGGAAGTTAATTAAATACCATTTGGAGGCATTTAATGTTCGAGCAAAAACGGCTGATTTTCGACAAAAGAGATAACACCCCCCCATTACGTCATGCTTCAGAAATGTGGAAAATGGTCCGTTTTCAAATGTTTTATTTTTGAACGTCAGTTCACATTTGTGGTGGATCATCAGTGTTAGAGCTAAAATTAGCATGTTTAAAGTGATTTTCATGCTTCCAGGGGCTCGGGAAGTTAATTAAATACCATTTAGAGGCATTTAATGTTCGAGCAAAAACGGCTGATTTTCGACAAAAGAGATAACACCCCCCCATTACGTCATGCTTCAGAAATGTGGAAAATGGTCCGTTTTCAAATGTTTTATTTTTGAACGTCAGTTCACATTTGTAGGTGGATCATCAGTGTTAGAGCTAAAATTAGCATGTTTAAAGTGATTTTCATGCTTCCAGGGGCTCGGGAAGTTAATTAAATACCATTTGGAGGCATTTAATGTTCGAGCAAAAACGGCTGATTTTCGACAAAAGAGATAACACCCCCCCATTACGTCATGCTTCAGAAATGTGGAAAATGGTCCGTTTTCAAATGTTTTATTTTTGAACGTCAGTTCACATTTGTAGGTGGATCATCAGTGTTAGAGCTAAAATTAGCATGTTTAAAGTGATTTTCATGCTTCCAGGGGCCCAAAACACAAGATTTATGGAATGGTTAAAAGTGCATGAAAATGGCCAATTTACTCACTCTGAGTTCTCAAAAAGGGTTTCTTCACCCCGGGAAGTTAATTAAATACCATTTGGAGGCATTTAATGTTAGAGCAAAAACGGCTGATTTTCGACAAAAGAGATAACACCCCCCATTACGTCATGCTTCAGAAATGTGGAAAATGGTCCGTTTTCAAATGTTTTATTTTTGAACGTCAGTTCACATTTGTAGGTGGATCATCAGTGTTAGAGCTAAAATTAGCATGTTTAAAGTGATTTTCATGCTTCCAGGGGCTCGGGAAGTTAATTAAATACCATTTGGAGGCATTTAATGTTCGAGCAAAAACGGCTGATTTTCGACAAAAGAGATAACACCCCCCCATTACGTCATGCTTCAGAAATGTGGAAAATGGTCCGTTTTCAAATGTTTTATTTTTGAACGTCAGATCACATTTGTAGGTGGATCATCAGTGTTAGAGCTAAAATTAGCATGTTTAAAGTGATTTTCATGCTTCCAGGGGCCCAAAACACAAGATTTATGGAATGGTTAAAAGTGCATGAAAATGGCCAATTTACTCACTCTGAGTTCTGAAAAAGGGTTTCTTCACCCCGGGAAGTTAATTAAATACCATTTGGAGGCATTTAATGTTAGAGCAAAAACGGCTGATTTTCGACAAAAGGGATAACACCCCCCCATTACGTCATGCTTCAGAAATGTGGAAAATGGTCCGTTTTCAAATGTTTCATTTTTGAACGTCAGTTCACATTTGTAGGTGGATCATCAGTGTTAGAGCTAAAATTAGCATGTTTAAAGTGATTTTCATGCTTCCAGGGGCTCGGGAAGTGAAATAAATACCATTTGGAGGCATTTAATGTTCGAGCAAAAACGGCTGATTTTCGACAAAAGAGATAACACCCCCCCATTACGTCATGCTTCAGAAATGTGGAAAATGGTCCGTTTTCAAATGTTTTGTTTTTGAACGTCAGTTCACATTTGTAGGTGGATCATCAGTGTTAGAGCTAAAATTAGCATGTTTAAAGTGATTTTCATGCTTCCAGGGGCTCGGGAAGTTAATTAAATACCATTTGGAGGCATTTAATGTTCGAGCAAAAACGGCTGATTTTCGACAAAAGAGATAACACCCCCCATTACGTCATGCTTCAGAAATGTGGAAAATGGTCCGTTTTCAAATGTTTTATTTTTGAACGTCAGTTCACATTTGTAGGTGGATCATCAGTGTTAGAGCTAAAATTAGCATGTTTAAAGTGATTTTCATGCTTCCAGGGGCTCGGGAAGTTAATTAAATACCATTTGGAGGCATTTAATGTTCGAGCAAAAACGGCTGATTTTCGACAAAAGAGATAACACCCCCCCATTACGTCATGCTTCAGAAATGTGGAAAATGGTCCGTTTTCAAATGTTTTATTTTTGAACGTCAGTTCACATTTGTAGGTGGATCATCAGTGTTAGAGCTAAAATTAGCATGTTTAAAGTGATTTTCATGCTTCCAGGGGCTCGGGAAGTTAATTAAATACCATTTGGAGGCATTTAATGTTCGAGCAAAAACGGCTGATTTTCGACAAAAGAGATAACACCCCCCCCATTACGTCATGCTTCAGAAATGTGGAAAATGGTCCGTTTTCAAATGTTTTATTTTTGAACGTCAGTTCACATTTGTAGGTGGATCATCAGTGTTAGAGCTAAAATTAGCATGTTTAAAGTGATTTTCATGCTTCCAGGGGCCCAAAACACAAGATTTATGGAATGGTTAAAAGTGCATGAAAATGGCCAATTTACTCACTCTGAGTTCTCAAAAAGGGTTTCTTCACCCCGGGAAGTTAATTAAATACCATTTGGAGGCATTTAATGTTCGAGCAAAAACGGCTGATTTTCGACAAAAGAGATAACACCCCCCCCATTACGTCATGCTTCAGAAATGTGGAAAATGGTCCGTTTTCAAATGTTTTATTTTTGAACGTCAGTTCACATTTGTAGGTGGATCATCAGTGTTAGAGCTAAAATTAGCATGTTTAAAGTGATTTTCATGCTTCCAGGGGCCCAAAACACAAGATTTATGGAATGGTTAAAAGTGCATGAAAATGGCCAATTTACTCACTCTGAGTTCTCGAAAAGGGTTTCTTCACCCCGGGAAGTTAATTAAATACCATTTGGAGGCATTTAATGTTCGAGCAAAAACGGCTGATTTTTGACAAAAGAGATAACACCCCCCCATTACGTCATGCTTCAGAAATGTGGAAAATGGTCCGTTTTCAAATGTTTTATTTTTGAACGTCAGTTCACATTTGTAGGTGGATCATCAGTGTTAGAGCTAAAATTAGCATGTTTAAAGTGATTTTCATGCTTCCAGGGGCCCAAAACACAAGATTTATGGAATGGTTAAAAGTGCATGAAAATGGCCAATTTACTCACTCTGAGTTCTCAAAAAGGGTTTCTTCACCCCGGGAAGTTAATTAAATACCATTTGGAGGCATTTAATGTTAGAGCAAAAACGGCTGATTTTCGACAAAAGAGATAACACCCCCCCATTACGTCATGCTTCAGAAATGTGGAAAATGGTCCGTTTTCAAATGTTTTATTTTTGAACGTCAGTTCACATTTGTAGGTGGATCATCAGTGTTAGAGCTAAAATTAGCATGTTTAAAGTGATTTTCATGCTTCCAGGGGCTCGGGAAGTTAATTAAATACCATTTGGAGGCATTTAATGTTCGAGCAAAAACGGCTGATTTTCGACAAAAGAGATAACACCCCCCCATTACGTCATGCTTCAGAAATGTGGAAAATGGTCCGTTTTCAAATGTTTTATTTTTGAACGTCAGTTCACATTTGTAGGTGGATCATCAGTGTTAGAGCTAAAATTAGCATGTTTAAGTGATTTTCATGCTTCCAGGGGCTCGGGAAGTGAAATAAATACCATTTGGAGGCATTTAATGTTCGAGCAAAAACGGCTGATTTTCGACAAAAGAGATAACACCCCCCCATTACGTCATGCTTCAGAAATGTGGAAAATGGTCCGTTTTCAAATGTTTCATTTTTGAACGTAAGTTCACATTTGTAGGTGGATCATCAGTGTTAGAGCTAAAATTAGCATGTTTAAAGTGATTTTCATGCTTCCAGGGGCTCGGGAAGTGAAATAAATACCATTTGGAGGCATTTAATGTTCGAGCAAAAACGGCTGATTTTCGACAAAAGAGATAACACCCCCCCATTACGTCATGCTTCAGAAATGTGGAAAATGGTCCGTTTTCAAATGTTTTATTTTTGAACGTCAGTTCACATTTGTAGGTGGATCATCAGTGTTAGAGCTAAAATTAGCATGTTTAAAGCGATTTTCATGCTTCCAGGGGCTCGGGAAGTTAATTAAATACCATTTGGAGGCATTTAATGTTCGAGCAAAAACGGCTGATTTTCGACAAAAGAGATAACACCCCCCCATTACGTCATGCTTCAGAAATGTGGAAAATGGTCCGTTTTCAAATGTTTTATTTTTGAACGTCAGTTCACATTTGTAGGTGGATCATCAGTGTTAGAGCTAAAATTAGCATGTTTAACGTGACTTTCATGCTTCCAGGGGCCCAAAACACAAGATTTATGGAATGGTTAAAAGTGCATGAAAATGGCCAATTTACTCACTCTGAGTTCTCAAAAAGGGTTTCTTCACCCCGGGAAGTTAATTAAATACCATTTGGAGGCATTTAATGTTAGAGCAAAAACGGCTGATTTTCGACAAAAGAGATAACACCCCCCCATTACGTCATGCTTCAGAAATGTGGAAAATGGTCCGTTTTCAAATGTTTTATTTTTGAACGTCAGTTCACATTTGTAGGTGGATCATCAGTGTTAGAGCTAAAATTAGCATGTTTAAAGTGATTTTCATGCTTCCAGGGGCTCGGGAAGTTAATTAAATACCATTTGGAGGCATTTAATGTTAGAGCAAAAACGGCTGATTTTCGACAAAAGAGATAACACCCCCCCATTACGTCATGCTTCAGAAATGTGGAAAATGGTCCGTTTTCAAATGTTTCATTTTTGAACGTCAGTTCACATTTGTAAGTGGATCATCAGTGTTAGAGCTAAAATTAGCATGTTTAAAGTGATTTTCATGCTTCTTGGGGCCCAAAACACAAGATTTATGGAATGGTTAAAAGTGCATGAAAATGGCCAATTTACTCACTCTGAGTTCTCAAAAAGGGTTTCTTCACCCCGGGAAGTTAATTAAATACCATTTGGAGGCATTTAATGTTAGAGCAAAAACGGCTGATTTTCGACAAAAGAGATAACATCCCCCCATTACGTCATGCTTCAGAAATGTGGAAAATGGTCCGTTTTCAAATGTTTTATTTTTGAACGTCAGTTCACATTTGTAGGTGGATCATCAGTGTTAGAGCTAAAATTAGCATGTTTAAAGTGATTTTCATGCTTCCAGGGGCCCAAAACACAAGATTTATGGAATGGTTAAAAGTGCATGAAAATGGCCAATTTACTCACTCTGAGTTCTCAAAAAGGGTTTCTTCACCCCGGGAAGTTAATTAAATACCATTTGGAGGCATTTAATGTTCGAGCAAAAACGGCTGATTTTCGACAAAAGAGATAACACCCCCCCATTACGTCATGCTTCAGAAATGTGGAAAATGGTCCGTTTTCAAATGTTTTATTTTTGAACGTCAGTTCACATTTGTAGGTGGATCATCAGTGTTAGAGCTAAAATTAGCATGTTTAAAGTGATTTTCATGCTTCCAGGGGCTCGGGAAGTTAATTAAATACCATTTGGAGGCATTTAATGTTCGAGCAAAAACGGCTGATTTTCGACAAAAGAGATAACACCCCCCCATTACGTCATGCTTCAGAAATGTGGAAAATGGTCCGTTTTCAAATGTTTTATTTTTGAACGTCAGTTCACATTTGTAGGTGGATCATCAGTGTTAGAGCTAAAATTAGCATGTTTAAAGTGATTTTCATGCTTCCAGGGGCTCGGGAAGTTAATTAAATACCATTTGGGGGCATTTAATGTTCGAGCAAAAACGGCTGATTTTCGACCAAAGAGATAACACCCCCCCATTACGTCATGCTTCAGAAATGTGGAAAATGGTCCGTTTTCAAATGTTTTCTTTTTGAACGTCAGTTCACATTTGTAGGTGGATCATCAGTGTTAGAGCTAAAATTAGCATGTTTAAAGTGATTTTCATGCTTCCAGGGGCTCGGGAAGTTAATTAAATACCATTTGGAGGCATTTAATGTTCGAGCAAAAACGGCTGATTTTCGACAAAAGAGATAACACCCCCCCATTACGTCATGCTTCAGAAATGTGGAAAATGGTCCGTTTTCAAATGTTTTATTGTTGAACTTCAGTTCACATTTGTAGGTGGATCATCAGTGTTAGAGCTAAAATTAGCATGTTTAAAGTGATTTTCATGCTTCCAGGGGCTCGGGAAGTTAATTAAATACCATTTGGAGGCATTTAATGTTCGAGCAAAAACGGCTGATTTTCGACAAAAGAGATAACACCCCCCCATTACGTCATGCTTCAGAAATGTGGAAAATGGTCCGTTTTCAAATGTTTTATTTTTGAACGTCAGTTCACATTTGTAGGTGGATCATCAGTGTTAGAGCTAAAATTAGCATGTTTAAAGTGATTTTCATGCTTCCAGGGGCCCAAAACACAAGATTTATGGAATGGTTAAAAGTGCATGAAAATGGCCAATTTACTCACTCTGAGTTCTCAAAAAGGGTTTCTTCACCCCGGGAAGTTAATTAAATACCATTTGGAGGCATTTAATGTTAGAGCAAAAACGGCTGATTTTCGACAAAAGAGATAACATCCCCCCATTACGTCATGCTTCAGAAATGTGGAAAATGGTCCATTTTCAAATGTTTTATTTTTGAACGTCAGTTCACATTTGTAGGTGGATCATCAGTGTTAGAGCTAAAATTAGCATGTTTAAAGTGATTTTCATGCTTCCAGGGGCCCAAAACACAAGATTTATGGAATGGTTAAAAGTGCATGAAAATGGCCAATTTACTCACTATGAGTTCTCAAAAAGGGTTTCTTCACCCCGGGAAGTTAATTAAATACCATTTGGAGGCATTTAATGTTCGAGCAAAAACGGCTGATTTTCGACAATCGAGATAACACCCCCCCATTACGTCATGCTTCAGAAATGTGGAAAATGGTCCGTTTTCAAATGTTTTATTTTTGAACGTCAGTTCACATTTGTAGGTGGATCATCAGTGTTAGAGCTAAAATTAGCATGTTTAAAGTGATTTTCATGCTTCCAGGGGCTCGGGAAGTTAATTAAATACCATTTGGAGGCATTTAATGTTCGAGCAAAAACGGCTGATTTTCGACAAAAGAGATAACACCCCCCCATTACGTCATGCTTCAGAAATGTGGAAAATGGTCCATTTTCAAATGTTTTATTTTTGAACGTCAGTTCACATTTGTAGGTGGATCATCAGTGTTAGAGCTAAAATTAGCATGTTTAAAGTGATTTTCATGCTTCCAGGGGCTCGGGAAGTTAATTAAATACTATTTGGAGGCATTTAATGTTCGAGCAAAAACGGCTGATTTTCGACAAAAGAGATAACACCCCCCCATTACGTCATGCTTCAGAAATGTGGAAAATGGTCCGTTTTCAAATGTTTTATTTTTGAACGTCAGTTCACATTTGTAGGTGGATCATCAGTGTTAGAGCTAAAATTAGCATGTTTAAAGTGATTTTCATGCTTCCAGGGGCCCAAAACACAAGATTTATGGAATGGTTAAAAGTGCATGAAAATGGCCAATTTACTCACTCTGAGTTCTCAAAAAGGGTTTCTTCACCCCGGGAAGTTAATTAAATACCATTTGGAGGCATTTAATGTTAGAGCAAAAACGGCTGATTTTCGACAAAAGAGATAACACCCCCCCATTACGTCATGCTTCAGAAATGTGGAAAATGGTCCGTTTTCAAATGTTTTATTTTTGAACGTCAGTTCACATTTGTAGGTGGATCATCAGTGTTAGAGCTAAAATTAGCATGTTTAAAGTGATTTTCATGCTTCCAGGGGCTCGGGAAGTTAATTAAATACCATTTGGAGGCATTTAATGTTAGAGCAAAAACGGCTGATTTTCGACAAAAGAGATAACACCCCCCCATTACGTCATGCTTCAGAAATGTGGAAAATGGTCCGTTTTCAAATGTTTTATTTTTGAACGTCAGTTCACATTTGTAGGTGGATCATCAGTGTTAGAGCTAAAATTAGCATGTTTAAAGTGATTTTCATGCTTCCAGGGGCTCGGGAAGTTAATTAAATACCATTTGGAGGCATTTAATGTTCGATCAAAAACGGCTGATTTTCGACAAAAGAGATAACACCCCCCCATTACGTCATGCTTCAGAAATGTGGAAAATGGTCCGTTTTCAAATGTTTTATTTTTGAACGTCAGTTCACATTTGTAGGTGGATCATCAGTGTTAGAGCTAAAATTAGCATGTTTAAAGTGATTTTCATGCTTCTAGGGGCTCGGGAAGTTAATTAAATACCATTTGGAGGCATTTAATGTTCGAGCAAAAACGGCTGATTTTCCACGAAAGAGATAACACCCCCCCATTACGTCATTCTTCAGAAATGTGGAAAATGGTCCGTTTTCAAATGTTTTATTTTTGAACGTCAGTTCACATTTGTAGGTGGATCATCAGTGTTAGAGCTAAAATTAGCATGTTTAAAGTGATTTTCATGCTTCCAGGGGCCCAAAACACAAGATTTATGGAATGGTTAAAAGTGCATGAAAATGGCCAATTTACTCACTCTGAGTTCTCAAAAAGGGTTTCTTCACCCCGGGAAGTTAATTAAATACCATTTGGAGGCATTTAATGTTAGAGCAAAAACGGCTGATATTCGACAAAAGAGATAACACCCCCCCATTACGTCATGCTTCAGAAATGTGGAAAATGGTCCGTTTTCAAATGTTTTATTTTTGAACGTCAGTTCACATTTGTAGGTGGATCATCAGTGTTAGAGCTAAAATTAGCATGTTTAAAGTGATTTTCATGCTTCCAGGGGCTCGGGAAGTGAAATAAATACAATTTGGAGGCATTTAATGTTCGAGCAAAAACGGCTGATTTTCCACAAAAGAGATAACACCCCCCCATTACGTCATGCTTCAGAAATGTGGAAAATGGTCCGTTTTCAAATGTTTTATTTTTGAACGTCAGTTCACATTTGTAGGTGGATCATCAGTGTTAGAGCTAAAATTAGCATGTTTAAAGTGATTTTCATGCTTCCAGGGGCCCAAAACACAAGATTTAGGGAATGGTTAAAAGTGCATGAAAATGGCCAATTTACTCACTCTGAGTTCTCAAAAAGGGTTTCTTCACCCCGGGAAGTTAATTAAATACCATTTGGAGGCATTTAATGTTCGAGCAAAAAAAGGCTGATTTTCGACAAAAGAGATAACACCCCCCCATTACGTCATGCTTCAGAAATGTGGAAAATGGTCCGTTTTCAAATGTTTTATTTTTGAACGTCAGTTCACATTTGTAGGTGGATCATCAGTGTTAGAGCTAAAATTAGCATGTTTAAAGTGATTTTCATGCTTCCAGGGGCTCGGGAAGTTAATTAAATACCATTTGGAGGCATTTAATGTTCGAGCAAAAACGGCTGATTTTCGACAAAAGAGATAACACCCCCCCATTACGTCATGCTTCAGAAATGTGGAAAATGGTCCGTTTTCAAATGTTTTATTTTTGAACGTCAGTTCACATTTGTAGGTGGATCATCAGTGTTAGAGCTCAAATTAGCATGTTTAAAGTGATTTTCATGCTTCCAGGGGCTCGGGAAGTTAATTAAATACCATTTGGAGGCATTTAATGTTCGAGCAAAAACGGCTGATTTTCGACAAAAGAGATAACACCCCCCCATTACGTCATGCTTCAGAAATGTGGAAAATGGTCCGTTTTCAAATGTTTTATTTTTGAACGTCAGTTCACATTTGTAGGTGGATCATCAGTGTTAGAGCTAAAATTAGCATGTTTAAAGTGATTTTCATGCTTCCAGGGGCTCGGGAAGTTAATTAAATACCATTTGGAGGCATTTAATGTTAGAGCAAAAACGGCTGATTTTCGACAAAAGAGATAACACCCCCCCATTACGTCATGCTTCAGAAATGTGGAAAATGGTCCGTTTTCAAATGTTTTATTTTTGATCGTCAGTTCACATTTGTAGGTGGATCATCAGTGTTAGAGCTAAAATTAGCATGTTTAAAGTGATTTTCATGCTTCCAGGGGCCCAAAACACAAGATTTATGGAATGGTTAAAAGTGCATGAAAATGGCCAATTTACTCACTCTGAGTTCTCAAAAAGGGTTTCTTCACCCCGGGAAGTTAATTAAATACCATTTGGAGGCATTTAATGTTAGAGCAAAAACGGCTGATTTTCGACAAAAGAGATAACACCCCCCCATTACGTCATGCTTCAGAAATGTGGAAAATGGTCCGTTTTCAAATGTTTTATTTTTGAACGTCAGTTCACATTTGTAGGTGGATCATCAGTGTTAGAGCTAAAATTAGCATGTTTAAAGTGATTTTCATGCTTCCAGGGGCTCGGGAAGTTAATTAAATACCATTTGGAGGCATTTAATGTTAGAGCAAAAACGGCTGATTTTCGACAAAAGAGATAACACCCCCCCATTACGTCATGCTTCAGAAATGTGGAAAATGGTCCGTTTTCAAATGTTTTATTTTTGAACGTCAGTTCACATTTGTAGGTGGATCATCAGTGTTAGAGCTAAAATTAGCATGTTTAAAGTGATTTTCATGCTTCCAGGGGCCCAAAACACAAGATTTATGGAATGGTTAAAAGTGCATGAAAATGGCCAATTTACTCACTCTGAGTTCTCAAAAAGGGTTTCTTCACCCCGGGAAGTTAATTAAATACCATTTGGAGGCATTTAATGTTCGAGCAAAAACGGCTGATTTTCGACAAAAGAGATAACACCCCCCCATTACGTCATGCTTCAGAAATGTGGAAAATGGTCCGTTTTCAAATGTTTTATTTTTGAACGTCAGTTCACATTTGTAGGTGGATCATCAGTGTTAGAGCTAAAATTAGCATGTTTAAAGTGATTTTCATGCTTCCAGGGGCTCGGGAAGTGAAATAAATACCATTTGGAGGCATTTAATGTTCGAGCAAAAAAGGCTGATTTTCCACAAAAGAGATAACACCCCCCCATTACGTCATGCTTCAGAAATGTGGAAAATGGTCCGTTTTCAAATGTTTTATTTTTGAACGTCAGTTCACATTTGTAGGTGGATCAT
This sequence comes from Lissotriton vulgaris, assembly GCF_964263255.1. Lineage (NCBI taxonomy): Eukaryota > Metazoa > Chordata > Amphibia > Caudata > Salamandridae > Lissotriton > Lissotriton vulgaris. The sequence continues at coordinate 184,604 of NW_028241398.1, read as the reverse complement.
CAGTGTTAGAGTTAAAATTAGCATGTTTAAAGTGATTTTCATGCTTCCAGGGGCCCAAAACACAAGATTTATGGAATGGTTAAAAGTGCATGAAAATGGCCAATTTACTCACTCTGAGTTCTCAAAAAGGGTTTCTTCACCCCGGGAAGTTAATTAAATACCATTTGGAGGCATTTAATGTTCGAGCAAAAACGGCTGATTTTCGAGAAAAGAGATAACACCCCCCCATTACGTCATGCTTCAGAAATGTGGAAAATGGTCCGTTTTCAAATGTTTTATTTTTGAACGTCAGTTCACATTTGTAGGTGGATCATCAGTGTTAGAGCTAAAATTAGCATGTTTAAAGTGATTTTCATGCTTCCAGGGGCCCAAAACACAAGATTTATGGAATGGTTAAAAGTGCATGAAAATGGCCAATTTACTCACTCTGAGTTCTCAAAAAGGGTTTCTTCACCCCGGGAAGTTAATTAAATACCATTTGGAGGCATTTAATGTTCGAGCAAAAACGGCTGATTTTCGACAAAAGAGATAACACCCCCCCATTACGTCATGCTTCAGAAATGTGGAAAATGGTCCGTTTTCAAATGTTTTATTTTTGAACGTCAGTTCACATTTGTAGGTGGATCATCAGTGTTAGAGCTAAAATTAGCATGTTTAAAGTGATTTTCATGCTTCCAGGGGCCCAAAACACAAGATTTATGGAATGGTTAAAAGTGCATGAAAATGGCCAATTTACTCACTCTGAGTTCTCAAAAAGGGTTTCTTCACCCCGGGAAGTTAATTAAATACCATTTGGAGGCATTTAATGTTCGAGCAAAAACGGCTGATTTTCGACAAAAGAGATAACACCCCCCCATTACGTCATGCTTCAGAAATGTGGAAAATGGTCCGTTTTCAAATGTTTTATTTTTGAACGTCAGTTCACATTTGTAGGTGGATCATCAGTGTTAGAGCTAAAATTAGCATGTTTAAAGTGATTTTCATGCTTCCAGGGGCCCAAAACACAAGATTTATGGAATGGTTAAAAGTGCATGAAAATGGCCAATTTACTCACTCTGAGTTCTCAAAAAGGGTTTCTTCACCCCGGGAAGTTAATTAAAGACCATTTGGAGGCATTTAATGTTCGAGCAAAAACGGCTGATTTTCGACAAAAGAGATAACACCCCCCCCATTACGTCATGCTTCAGAAATGTGGAAAATGGTCCGTTTTCAAATGTTTTATTTTTGAACGTCAGTTCACATTTGTAGGTGGATCATCAGTGTTAGAGCTAAAATTAGCATGTTTAAAGTGATTTTCATGCTTCCAGGGGCCCAAAACACAAGATTTATGGAATGGTTAAAAGTGCATGAAAATGGCCAATTTACTCACTCTGAGTTCTCAAAAAGGGTTTCTTCACCCCGGGAAGTTAATTAAATACCATTTAGAGGCATTTAATGTTCGAGCAAAAACGGCTGATTTTCGACAAAAGAGATAACACCCCCCCATTACGTCATGCTTCAGAAATGTGGAAAATGGTCCGTTTTCAAATGTTTTATTTTTGAACGTCAGTTCACATTTGTAGGTGGATCATCAGTGTTAGAGCTAAAATTAGCATGTTTAAAGTGATTTTCATGCTTCCAGGGGCCCAAAACACAAGATTTATGGAATGGTTAAAAGTGCATGAAAATGGCCAATTTACTCACTCTGAGTTCTCAAAAAGGGTTTCTTCACCCCGGGAAGTTAATTAAATACCATTTGGAGGCATTTAATGTTCGAGCAAAAACGGCTGATTTTCGACAAAAGAGATAACACCCCCCCATTACGTCATGCTTCAGAAATGTGGAAAATGGTCCGTTTTCAAATGTTTTATTTTTGAACGTCAGTTCACATTTGTAGGTGGATCATCAGTGTTAGAGCTAAAATTAGCATGTTTAAAGTGATTTTCATGCTTCCAGGGGCCCAAAACACAAGATTTATGGAATGGTTAAAAGTGCATGAAAATGGCCAATTTACTCACTCTGAGTTCTCAAAAAGGGTTTCTTCACCCCGGGAAGTTAATTAAATACCATTTGGAGGCATTTAATGTTAGAGCAAAAACGGCTGATTTTCGACAAAAGAGATAACACCCCCCCATTACGTCATGCTTCAGAAATGTGGAAAATGGTCAGTTTTCAAATGTTTTATTTTTGATCGTCAGTTCACATTTGTAGGTGGATCATCAGTGTTAGAGCTAAAATTAGCATGTTTAAAGTGATTTTCATGCTTCCAGGGGCCCAAAACACAAGATTTATGGAATGGTTAAAAGTGCATGAAAATGGCCAATTTACTCACTCTGAGTTCTCAAAAAGGGTTTCTTCACCCCGGGAAGTTAATTAAATACCATTTGGAGGCATTTAATGTTCGAGCAAAAACGGCTGATTTTCGACAAAAGAGATAACACCCCCCCCATTACGTCATGCTTCAGAAATGTGGAAAATGGTCCGTTTTCAAATGTTTTATTTTTGAACGTCAGTTCACATTTGTAGGTGGATCATCAGTGTTAGAGCTAAAATTAGCATGTTTAAAGTGATTTTCATGCTTCCAGGGGCTCGGGAAGTTAATTAAATACCATTTGGAGGCATTTAATGTTAGAGCAAAAACGGCTGATTTTCGACAAAAGAGATAACACCCCCCCATTACGTCATGCTTCAGAAATGTGGAAAATGGTCCGTTTTCAAATGTTTTATTTTTGAACGTCAGTTCACATTTGTAGGTGGATCATCAGTGTTAGAGCTAAAATTAGCATGTTTAAAGTGATTTTCATGCTTCCAGGGGCTCGGGAAGTTAATTAAATACCATTTGGAGGCATTTAATGTTCGAGCAAAAACGGCTGATTTTCGACAAAAGAGATAACACCCCCCCATTACGTCATGCTTCAGAAATGTGGAAAATGGTCCGTTTTCAAATGTTTTATTTTTGAACGTCAGTTCACATTTGTAGGTGGATCATCAGTGTTAGAGCTAAAATTAGCATGTTTAAAGTGATTTTCATGCTTCCAGGGGCTCGGGAAGTTAATTAAATACCATTTGGAGGCATTTAATGTTCGAGCAAAAACGGCTGATTTTCGACAAAAGAGATAACACCCCCCCATTACGTCATGCTTCAGAAATGTGGAAAATGGTCCGTTTTCAAATGTTTTATTTTTGAACGTCAGTTCACATTTGTAGGTGGATCATCAGTGTTAGAGCTAAAATTAGCATGTTTAAAGTGATTTTCATGCTTCCAGGGGCTCGGGAAGTTAATTAAATACCATTTGGAGGCATTTAATGTTCGAGCAAAAACGGCTGATTTTCGACAAAAGAGATAACACCCCCCCATTACGTCATGCTTCAGAAATGTGGAAAATGGTCCGTTTTCAAATGTTTCATTTTTGAACGTCAGTTCACATTTGTAGGTGGATCATCAGTGTTAGAGCTAAAATTAGCATGTTTAAAGTGATTTTCATGCTTCCAGGGGCCCAAAACACAAGATTTATGGAATGGTTAAAAGTGCATGAAAATGGCCAATTTACTCACTCTGAGTTCTCAAAAAGGGTTTCTTCACCCCGGGAAGTTAATTAAATACCATTTGGAGGCATTTAATGTTAGAGCAAAAACGGCTGATTTTCGACAAAAGAGATAACACCCCCCCATTACGTCATGCTTCAGAAATGTGGAAAATGGTCAGTTTTCAAATGTTTTATTTTTGAACGTCAGTTCACATTTGTAGGTGGATCATCAGTGTTAGAGCTAAAATTAGCATGTTTAAAGTGATTTTCATGCTTCCAGGGGCTCGGGAAGTTAATTAAATACCATTTGGAGGCATTTAATGTTCGAGCAAAAACGGCTGATTTTCGACAAAAGAGATAACACCCCCCCATTACGTCATGCTTCAGAAATGTGGAAAATGGTCCGTTTTCAAATGTTTTATTTTTGAACGTCAGTTCACATTTGTAGGTGGATCATCAGTGTTAGAGCTAAAATTAGCATGTTTAAAGTGATTTTCATGCTTCCAGGGGCTCGGGAAGTTAATTAAATACCATTTGGAGGCATTTAATGTTCGAGCAAAAACGGCTGATTTTCGACAAAAGAGATAACACCCCCCCATTACGTCATGCTTCAGAAATGTGGAAAATGGTCCGTTTTCAAATGTTTTATTTTTGAACGTCAGTTCACATTTGTAGGTGGATCATCAGTGTTAGAGCTAAAATTAGCATGTTTAAAGTGATTTTCATGCTTCCAGGGGCCCAAAACACAAGATTTATGGAATGGTTAAAAGTGCATGAAAATGGCCAATTTACTCACTCTGAGTTCTCAAAAAGGGTTTCTTCACCCCGGGAAGTTAATTAAATACCATTTGGAGGCATTTAATGTTCGAGCAAAAACGGCTGATTTTCGACAAAAGAGATAACACCCCCCCATTACGTCATGCTTCAGAAATGTGGAAAATGGTCCGTTTTCAAATGTTTTATTTTTGAACGTCAGTTCACATTTGTAGGTGGATCATCAGTGTTAGAGCTAAAATTAGCATGTTTAAAGTGATTTTCATGCTTCCAGGGGCTCGGGAAGTGAAATAAATACCATTTGGAGGCATTTAATGTTCGAGCAAAAAAGGCTGATTTTCCACAAAAGAGATAACACCCCCCCATTACGTCATGCTTCAGAAATGTGGAAAATGGTCCGTTTTCAAATGTTTTATTTTTGAACGTCAGTTCACATTTGTAGGTGGATCATCAGTGTTAGAGCTAAAATTAGCATGTTTAAAGTGATTTTCATGCTTCCAGGGGCCCAAAACACAAGATTTATGGAATGGTTAAAAGTGCATGAAAATGGCCAATTTACTCACTCTGAGTTCTCAAAAAGGGTTTCTTCACCCCGGGAAGTTAATTAAATACCATTTGGAGGCATTTAATGTTAGAGCAAAAACGGCTGATTTTCGACAAAAGAGATAACACCCCCCCATTACGTCATGCTTCAGAAATGTGGAAAATGGTCCGTTTTCAAATGTTTTATTTTTGAACGTCAGTTCACATTTGTAGGTGGATCATCAGTGTTAGAGCTAAAATTAGCATGTTTAAAGTGATTTTCATGCTTCCAGGGGCCCAAAACACAAGATTTATGGAATGGTTAAAAGTGCATGAAAATGGCCAATTTACTCACTCTGAGTTCTCAAAAAGGGTTTCTTCACCCCGGGAAGTTAATTAAATACCATTTGGAGGCATTTAATGTTCGAGCAAAAACGGCTGATTTTCGACAAAAGAGATAACACCCCCCCATTACGTCATGCTTCAGAAATGTGGAAAATGGTCCGTTTTCAAATGTTTTATTTTTGAACGTCAGTTCACATTTGTAGGTGGATCATCAGTGTTAGAGCTAAAATTAGCATGTTTAAAGTGATTTTCATGCTTCCAGGGGCTCGGGAAGTGAAATAAATACCATTTGGAGGCATTTAATGTTCGAGCAAAAAAGGCTGATTTTCCACAAAAGAGATAACACCCCCCCATTACGTCATGCTTCAGAAATGTGGAAAATGGTCCGTTTTCAAATGTTTTATTTTTGAACGTCAGTTCACATTTGTAGGTGGATCATCAGTGTTAGAGCTAAAATTAGCATGTTTAAAGTGATTTTCATGCTTCCAGGGGCCCAAAACACAAGATTTATGGAATGGTTAAAAGTGCATGAAAATGGCCAATTTACTCACTCTGAGTTCTCAAAAAGGGTTTCTTCACCCCGGGAAGTTAATTAAATACCATTTGGAGGCATTTAATGTTAGAGCAAAAACGGCTGATTTTCGACAAAAGAGATAACACCCCCCCATTACGTCATGCTTCAGAAATGTGGAAAATGGTCCGTTTTCAAATGTTTTATTTTTGAACGTCAGTTCACATTTGTAGGTGGATCATCAGTGTTAGAGCTAAAATTAGCATGTTTAAAGTGATTTTCATGCTTCCAGGGGCCCAAAACACAAGATTTATGGAATGGTTAAAAGTGCATGAAAATGGCCAATTTACTCACTCTGAGTTCTCAAAAAGGGTTTCTTCACCCCGGGAAGTTAATTAAATACCATTTGGAGGCATTTAATGTTCGAGCAAAAACGGCTGATTTTCGACAAAAGAGATAACACCCCCCCATTACGTCATGCTTCAGAAATGTGGAAAATGGTCCGTTTTCAAATGTTTTATTTTTGAACGTCAGTTCACATTTGTAGGTGGATCATCAGTGTTAGAGCTAAAATTAGCATGTTTAAAGTGATTTTCATGCTTCCAGGGGCCCAAAACACAAGATTTATGGAATGGTTAAAAGTGCATGAAAATGGCCAATTTACTCACTCTGAGTTCTCAAAAAGGGTTTCTTCACCCCGGGAAGTTAATTAAATACCATTTGGAGGCATTTAATGTTCGAGCAAAAACTGCTGATTTTCGACAAAAGAGATAACACCCCCCCATTACGTCATGCTTCAGAAATGTGAAAAATGGTCCGTTTTCAAATGTTTTATTTTTGAACGTCAGTTCACATTTGTAGGTGGATCATCAGTGTAAGAGCTAAAATTAGCATGTTTAAAGTGATTTTCATGCTTCCAGGGGCCCAAAACACAAGATTTATGGAATGGTTAAAAGTGCATGAAAATGGCCAATTTACTCACTCTGAGTTCTCAAAAAGGGTTTCTTCACCCCTGGAAGTTAATTAAATACCATTTGGAGGCATTTAATGTTAGAGCAAAAACGGCTGATTTTCGAGAAAAGAGATAACACCCCCCCATTACGTCATGCTTCAGAAATGTGGAAAATGGTCCGTTTTCAAATGTTTTATTTTTGAACGTCAGTTCACATTTGTAGGTGGATCATCAGTGTTAGAGCTAAAATTAGCATGTTTAAAGTGATTTTCATGCTTCCAGGGGCCCAAAACACAAGATTTATGGAATGGTTAAAAGTGCATGAAAATGGCCAATTTACTCACTCTGAGTTCTCAAAAAGGGTTTCTTCACCCCGGGAAGTTAATTAAATACCATTTGGAGGCATTTAATGTTCGAGCAAAAACGGCTGATTTTCGACAAAAGAGATAACACCCCCCCATTACGTCATGCTTCAGAAATGTGGAAAATGGTCCGTTTTCAAATGTTTTATTTTTGAACGTCAGTTCACATTTGTAGGTGGATCATCAGTGTTAGAGCTAAAATTAGCATGTTTAAAGTGATTTTCATGCTTCCAGGGGCCCAAAACACAAGATTTATGGAATGGTTAAAAGTGCATGAAAATGGCCAATTTACTCACTCTGAGTTCTCAAAAAGGGTTTCTTCACCCCGGGAAGTTAATTAAATACCATTTGGAGGCATTTAATGTTCGAGCAAAAACGGCTGATTTTCGACAAAAGAGATAACACCCCCCCATTACGTCATGCTTCAGAAATGTGGAAAATGGTCCGTTTTCAAATGTTTTATTTTTGAACGTCAGTTCACATTTGTAGGTGGATCATCAGTGTTAGAGCTAAAATTAGCATGTTTAAAGTGATTTTCATGCTTCCAGGGGCCCAAAACACAAGATTTATGGAATGGTTAAAAGTGCATGAAAATGGCCAATTTACTCACTCTGAGTTCTCAAAAAGGGTTTCTTCACCCCGGGAAGTTAATTAAAGACCATTTGGAGGCATTTAATGTTCGAGCAAAAACGGCTGATTTTCGACAAAAGAGATAACACCCCCCCATTACGTCATGCTTCAGAAATGTGGAAAATGGTCCGTTTTCAAATGTTTTATTTTTGAACGTCAGTTCACATTTGTAGGTGGATCATCAGTGTTAGAGCTAAAATTAGCATGTTTAAAGTGATTTTCATGCTTCCAGGGGCCCAAAACACAAGATTTATGGAATGGTTAAAAGTGCATGAAAATGGCCAATTTACTCACTCTGAGTTCTCAAAAAGGGTTTCTTCACCCCGGGAAGTTAATTAAATACCATTTAGAGGCATTTAATGTTCGAGCAAAAACGGCTGATTTTCGACAAAAGAGATAACACCCCCCCATTACGTCATGCTTCAGAAATGTGGAAAATGGTCCGTTTTCAAATGTTTTATTTTTGAACGTCAGTTCACATTTGTAGGTGGATCATCAGTGTTAGAGCTAAAATTAGCATGTTTAAAGTGATTTTCATGCTTCCAGGGGCCCAAAACACAAGATTTATGGAATGGTTAAAAGTGCATGAAAATGGCCAATTTACTCACTCTGAGTTCTCAAAAAGGGTTTCTTCACCCCGGGAAGTTAATTAAATACCATTTGGAGGCATTTAATGTTAGAGCAAAAACGGCTGATTTTCGACAAAAGAGATAACACCCCCCCATTACGTCATGCTTCAGAAATGTGGAACATGGTCCGTTTTCAAATGTTTTATTTTTGAACGTCAGTTCACATTTGTAGGTGGATCATCAGTGTTAGAGCTAAAATTAGCATGTTTAAAGTGATTTCATGCTTCCAGGGGCTCGGGAAGTTAATTAAATACCATTTGGAGGCATTTAATGTTCGAGCAAAAACGGCTGATTTTCGACAAAAGAGATAACACCCCCCCATTACGTCATGCTTCAGAAATGTGGAAAATGGTCCGTTTTCAAATGTTTTATTTTTGAACATCAGTTCACATTTGTAGGTGGATCATCAGTGTTAGAGCTAAAATTAGCATGTTTACAGTGATTTTCATGCTTCCAGGGGCTCGGGAAGTTAATTAAATACCATTTGGAGGCATTTAATGTTCGAGCAAAAACGGCTGATTTTCGACAAAAGAGATAACACCCCCCCATTACGTCATGCTTCAGAAATGTGGAAAATGGTCCGTTTTCAAATGTTTTATTTTTGAACGTCAGTTCACATTTGTAGGTGGATCATCAGTGTTAGAGCTAAAATTAGCATGTTTAAAGTGATTTTCATGCTTCCAGGGGCCCAAAACACAAGATTTATGGAATGGTTAAAAGTGCATGAAAATGGCCAATTTACTCACTCTGAGTTATCAAAAGGGGTTTCTTCACCCCGGGAAGTTAATTAAATACCATTTGGAGGCATTTAATGTTCAAGCAAAAACGGCTGATTTTCGACAAAAGAGATAACACCCCCCCATTACGTCATGCTTCAGAAATGTGGAAAATGGTCCGTTTTCAAATGTTTTATTTTTGAACGTCAGTTCACATTTGTAGGTGGATCATCAGTGTTAGAGCTAAAATTAGCATGTTTAAAGTGATTTTCATCCTTCCAGGGGCCCAAAACACAAGATTTATGGAATGGTTAAAAGTGCATGAAAATGGCCAATTTACTCACTCTGAGTTCTCAAAAAGGGTTTCTTCACCCCGGGAAGTTAATTAAATACCATTTGGAGGCATTTAATGTTCGAGCAAAAACAGCTGATTTTCGACAAAAGAGATAACACCCCCCCATTACGTCATGCTTCAGAAATGTGGATTTTGGTCCGTTTTCAAATGTTTTATTTTTGAACGTCAGTTCACATTTGTAGGTGGATCATCAGTGTTAGAGCTAAAATTAGCATGTTTAAAGTGATTTTCATGCTTCCAGGGGCCCAAAACACAAGATTTATGGAATGGTTAAAAGTGCATGAAAATGGCCAATTTACTCACTCTGAGTTCTCAAAAAGGGTTTCTTCACCCCGGGAAGTTAATTAAAGACCATTTGGAGGCATTTAATGTTCGAGCAAAAACGGCTGATTTTCGACAAAAGAGATAACACCCCCCCATTACGTCATGCTTCAGAAATGTGGAAAATGGTCCGTTTTCAAATGTTTTATTTTTGAACGTCAGTTCACATTTGTAGGTGGATCATCAGTGTTAGAGCTAAAATTAGCATGTTTAAAGTGATTTTCATGCTTCCAGGGGCCCAAAACACAAGATTTATGGAATGGTTAAAAGTGCATGAAAATGGCCAATTTACTCACTCTGAGTTCTCAAAAAGGGTTTCTTCACCCCGGGAAGTTAATTAAATACCATTTGGAGGCATTTAATGTTCGAGCAAAAACGGCTGATTTTCGACAAAAGAGATAACACCCCCCCATTACGTCATGCTTCAGAAATGTGGATTTTGGTCCGTTTTCAAATGTTTTATTTTTGAACGTCAGTTCACATTTGTAGGTGGATCATCAGTGTTAGAGCTAAAATTAGCATGTTTAAAGTGATTTTCATGCTTCCAGGGGCCCAAAACACAAGATTTATGGAATGGTTAAAAGTGCATGAAAATGGCCAATTTACTCACTCTGAGTTCTCAAAAAGGGTTTCTTCACCCCGGGAAGTTAATTAAAGACCATTTGGAGGCATTTAATGTTCGAGCAAAAACGGCTGATTTTCGACAAAAGAGATAACACCCCCCCATTACGTCATGCTTCAGAAATGTGGAAAATGGTCCGTTTTCAAATGTTTTATTTTTGAACGTCAGTTCACATTTGTAGGTGGATCATCAGTGTTAGAGCTAAAATTAGCATGTTTAAAGTGATTTTCATGCTTCCAGGGGCCCAAAACACAAGATTTATGGAATGGTTAAAAGTGCATGAAAATGGCCAATTTACTCACTCTGAGTTCTCAAAAAGGGTTTCTTCACCCCGGGAAGTTAATTAAATACCATTTGGAGGCATTTAATGTTAGAGCAAAAACGGCTGATTTTCGACAAAAGAGATAACACCCCCCCATTACGTCATGCTTCAGAAATGTGGAAAATGGTCCGTTTTCAAATGTTTTATTTTTGAACGTCAGTTCACATTTGTAGGTGGATCATCAGTGTTAGAGCTAAAATTAGCATGTTTAAAGTGATTTTCATGCTTCCAGGGGCTCGGGAAGTTAATTAAATACCATTTGGAGGCATTTAATGTTCGAGCAAAAACGGCTGATTTTCGACAAAAGAGATAACACCCCCCCATTACGTCATGCTTCAGAAATGTGGAAAATGGTCCGTTTTCAAATGTTTTATTTTTGAACGTCAGTTCACATTTGTCGGTGGATCATCAGTGTTAGAGCTAAAATTAGCATGTTTAAAGTGATTTTCATGCTTCCAGGGGCCCAAAACACAAGATTTATGGAATGGTTAAAAGTGCATGAAAATGGCCAATTTACTCACTCTGAGTTCTCAAAAAGGGTTTCTTCACCCCGGGAAGTTAATTAAATACCATTTAGAGGCATTTAATGTTCGAGCAAAAACGGCTGATTTTCGACAAAAGAGATAACACCCCCCCATTACGTCATGCTTCAGAAATGTGGAAAATGGTCCGTTTTCAAATGTTTTATTTTTGAACGTCAGTTCACATTTGTAGGTGGATCATCAGTGTTAGAGCTAAAATTAGCATGTTTAAAGTGATTTTCATGCTTCCAGGGGCCCAAAACACAAGATTTATGGAATGGTTAAAAGTGCATGAAAATGGCCAATTTACTCACTCTGAGTTCTCAAAAAGGGTTTCTTCACCCCGGGAAGTTAATTAAATACCATTTGGAGGCATTTAATGTTCGAGCAAAAACGGCTGATTTTCGACAACAGAGATAACACCCCCCCATTACGTCATGCTTCAGAAATGTGGAAAATGGTCCGTTTTCAAATGTTTTATTTTTGAACGTCAGTTCACATTTGTAGGTGGATCATCAGTGTTAGAGCTAAAATTAGCATGTTTAAAGTGATTTTCATGCTTCCAGGGGCTCGGGAAGTTAATTAAATACCATTTGGAGGCATTTAATGTTCGAGCAAAAACGGCTGATTTTCGACAAAAGAGATAACACCCCCCCATTACGTCATGCTTCAGAAATGTGGAAAATGGTCCGTTTTCAAATGTTTTATTTTTGAACGCCAGTTCACATTTGTAGGTGGATCATCAGTGTTAGAGCTAAAATTAGCATGTTTAAAGTGATTTTCATGCTTCCAGGGGCTCGGGAAGTTAATTAAATACCATTTGGAGGCATTTAATGTTCGAGCAAAAACGGCTGATTTTGGACAAAAGAGATAACACTCCCCCATTACGTCATGCTTCAGAAATGTGGAAAATGGTCCGTTTTCAAATGTTTTATTTTTGAACGTAAGTTCACATTTGTAGGTGGATCATCAGTGTTAGAGCTAAAATTAGCATGTTTAAAGTGATTTTCATGCTTCCAGGGGCTCGGGAAGTTAATTAAATACCATTTGGAGGCATTTAATGTTCGAGCAAAAACGGCTGATTTTCGACAAAAGAGATAACACCCCCCCATTACGTCATGCTTCAGAAATGTGGAAAATGGTCAGTTTTCAAATGTTTTATTTTTGAACGTCAGTTCACATTTGTAGGTGGATCATCAGTGTTAGAGCTAAAATTAGCATGTTTAAAGTGATTTTCATGCTTCCAGGGGCTCGGGAAGTTAATTAAATACCATTTGGAGGCATTTAATGTTCGAGCAAAAACGGCTGATTTTCGACAAAAGAGATAACACCCCCCCATTACGTCATGCTTCAGAAATGTGGAACATGGTCCGTTTTCAAATGTTTTATTTTTGAACGTCAGTTCACATTTGTAGGTGGATCATCAGTGTTAGAGCTAAAATTAGCATGTTTAAAGTGATTTTCATGCTTCCAGGGGCTCGGGAAGTTAATTAAATACTATTTGGAGGCATTTAATGTTCGAGCAAAAACGGCTGATTTTCGACAAAAGAGATAACACCCCCCCATTACGTCATGCTTCAGAAATGTGGAAAATGGTCCGTTTTCAAATGTTTTATTTTTGAACGTCAGTTCACATTTGTAGGTGGATCATCAGTGTTAGAGCTAAAATTAGCATGTTTAAAGTGATTTTCATGCTTCCAGGGGCTCGGGAAGTTAATTAAATACCATTTGGAGGCATTTAATGTTCGAGCAAAAACGGCTGATTTTCGACAAAAGAGATAACACCCCCCCATTACGTCATGCTTCAGAAATGTGGAAAATGGTCCGTTTTCAAATGTTTTATTTGTGAACGTCAGTTCACATTTGTAGGTGGATCATCAGTGTTAGAGCTAAAATTAGCATGTTTAAAGTGATTTTCATGCTTCCAGGGGCTCGGGAAGTTAATTAAATACCATTTGGAGGCATTTAATGTTCGAGCAAAAACGGCTGATTTTCGACAAAAGAGATAACACCCCCCCATTACGTCATGCTTCAGAAATGTGGAAAATGGTCCGTTTTCAAATGTTTTATTTTTGAACGTCAGTTCACATTTGTAGGTGGATCATCAGTGTTAGAGCTAAAATTAGCATGTTTAAAGTGATTTTCATGCTTCCAGGGGCTCGGGAAGTTAATTAAATACCATTTGGAGGCATTTAATGTTCGAGCAAAAACGGCTGATTTTCGACAAAAGAGATAAAACCCCCTCATTACGTCATGCTTCAGAAATGTGGAAAATGGTCCGTTTTCAAATGTTTTATTTTTGAACGTCAGTTCACATTTGTAGGTGGATCATCAGTGTTAGAGCTAAAATTAGCATGTTTAAAGTGATTTTCATGCTTCCAGGGGCCCAAAACACAAGATTTATGGAATGGTTAAAAGTGCATGAAAATGGCCAATTTACTCACTCTGAGTTCTCAAAAAGGGTTTCTTCACCCCGGGAAGTTAATTAAATACCATTTGGAGGCATTTAATGTTAGAGCAAAAACGGCTGATTTTCGACAAAAGAGATAACACCCCCCCATTACGTCATGCTTCAGAAATGTGGAAAATGGTCCGTTTTCAAATGTTTTATTTTTGAACGTCAGTTCACATTTGTAGGTGGATCATCAGTGTTAGAGCTAAAATTAGCATGTTTAAAGTGATTTTCATGCTTCCAGGGGCTCGGGAAGTGAAATAAATACCATTTGGAGGCATTTAATGTTCGAGCAAAAAAGGCTGATTTTCCACAAAAGAGATAACACCCCCCCATTACGTCATGCTTCAGAAATGTGGAAAATGGTCCGTTTTCAAATGTTTTATTTTTGAACGTCAGTTCACATTTGTAGGTGGATCATCAGTGTTAGAGCTAAAATTAGCATGTTTAAAGTGATTTTCATGCTTCCAGGGGCCCAAAACACAAGATTTATGGAATGGTTAAAAGTGCATGAAAATGGCCAATTTACTCACTCTGAGTTCTCAAAAAGGGTTTCTTCACCCCGGGAAGTTAATTAAATACCATTTGGAGGCATTTAATGTTAGAGCAAAAACGGCTGATTTTCGACAAAAGAGATAACACCCCCCCATTACGTCATGCTTCAGAAATGTGGAAAATGGTCCGTTTTCAAATGTTTTATTTTTGAACGTCAGTTCACATTTGTAGGTGGATCATCAGTGTTAGAGCTAAAATTAGCATGTTTAAAGTGATTTTCATGCTTCCAGGGGCCCAAAACACAAGATTTATGGAATGGTTAAAAGTGCATGAAAATGGCCAATTTACTCACTCTGAGTTCTCAAAAAGGGTTTCTTCACCCCGGGAAGTTAATTAAATACCATTTGGAGGCATTTAATGTTCGAGCAAAAACGGCTGATTTTCGACAAAAGAGATAACACCCCCCCATTACGTCATGCTTCAGAAATGTGGAAAATGGTCCGTTTTCAAATGTTTTATTTTTGAACGTCAGTTCACATTTGTAGGTGGATCATCAGTGTTAGAGCTAAAATTAGCATGTTTAAAGTGATTTTCATGCTTCCAGGGGCCCAAAACACAAGATTTATGGAATGGTTAAAAGTGCATGAAAATGGCCAATTTACTCACTCTGAGTTCTCAAAAAGGGTTTCTTCACCCCGGGAAGTTAATTAAATACCATTTGGAGGCATTTAATGTTCGAGCAAAAACTGCTGATTTTCGACAAAAGAGATAACACCCCCCCATTACGTCATGCTTCAGAAATGTGAAAAATGGTCCGTTTTCAAATGTTTTATTTTTGAACGTCAGTTCACATTTGTAGGTGGATCATCAGTGTAAGAGCTAAAATTAGCATGTTTAAAGTGATTTTCATGCTTCCAGGGGCCCAAAACACAAGATTTATGGAATGGTTAAAAGTGCATGAAAATGGCCAATTTACTCACTCTGAGTTCTCAAAAAGGGTTTCTTCACCCCGGGAAGTTAATTAAATACCATTTGGAGGCATTTAATGTTAGAGCAAAAACGGCTGATTTTCGAGAAAAGAGATAACACCCCCCCATTACGTCATGCTTCAGAAATGTGGAAAATGGTCCGTTTTCAAATGTTTTATTTTTGAACGTCAGTTCACATTTGTAGGTGGATCATCAGTGTTAGAGCTAAAATTAGCATGTTTAAAGTGATTTTCATGCTTCCAGGGGCCCAAAACACAAGATTTATGGAATGGTTAAAAGTGCATGAAAATGGCCAATTTACTCACTCTGAGTTCTCAAAAAGTGTTTCTTCACCCCGGGAAGTTAATTAAATACCATTTGGAGGCATTTAATGTTCGAGCAAAAACGGCTGATTTTCGACAAAAGAGATAACACCCCCCCATTACGTCATGCTTCAGAAATGTGGAAAATGGTCCGTTTTCAAATGTTTTATTTTTGAACGTCAGTTCACATTTGTAGGTGGATCATCAGTGTTAGAGCTAAAATTAGCATGTTTAAAGTGATTTTCATGCTTCCAGGGGCCCAAAACACAAGATTTATGGAATGGTTAAAAGTGCATGAAAATGGCCAATTTACTCACTCTGAGTTCTCAAAAAGGGTTTCTTCACCCCGGGAAGTTAATTAAATACCATTTGGAGGCATTTAATGTTCGAGCAAAAACGGCTGATTTTCGACAAAAGAGATAACACCCCCCCATTACGTCATGCTTCAGAAATGTGGAAAATGGTCCGTTTTCAAATGTTTTATTTTTGAACGTCAGTTCACATTTGTAGGTGGATCATCAGTGTTAGAGCTAAAATTAGCATGTTTAAAGTGATTTTCATGCTTCCAGGGGCCCAAAACACAAGATTTATGGAATGGTTAAAAGTGCATGAAAATGGCCAATTTACTCACTCTGAGTTCTCAAAAAGGGTTTCTTCACCCCGGGAAGTTAATTAAAGACCATTTGGAGGCATTTAATGTTCGAGCAAAAACGGCTGATTTTCGACAAAAGAGATAACGCCCCCCCATTACGTCATGCTTCAGAAATGTGGAAAATGGTCCGTTTTCAAATGTTTTATTTTTGAACGTCAGTTCACATTTGTAGGTGGATCATCAGTGTTAGAGCTAAAATTAGCATGTTTAAAGTGATTTTCATGCTTCCAGGGGCCCAAAACACAAGATTTATGGAATGGTTAAAAGTGCATGAAAATGGCCAATTTACTCACTCTGAGTTCTCAAAAAGGGTTTCTTCACCCCGGGAAGTTAATTAAATACCATTTAGAGGCATTTAATGTTCGAGCAAAAACGGCTGATTTTCGACAAAAGAGATAACACCCCCCCATTACGTCATGCTTCAGAAATGTGGAAAATGGTCCGTTTTCAAATGTTTTATTTTTGAACGTCAGTTCACATTTGTAGGTGGATCATCAGTGTTAGAGCTAAAATTAGCATGTTTAAAGTGATTTTCATGCTTCCAGGGGCCCAAAACACAAGATTTATGGAATGGTTAAAAGTGCATGAAAATGGCCAATTTACTCACTCTGAGTTCTCAAAAAGGGTTTCTTCACCCCGGGAAGTTAATTAAATACCATTTGGAGGCATTTAATGTTAGAGCAAAAACGGCTGATTTTCGACAAAAGAGATAACACCCCCCCATTACGTCATGCTTCAGAAATGTGGAACATGGTCCGTTTTCAAATGTTTTATTTTTGAACGTCAGTTCACATTTGTAGGTGGATCATCAGTGTTAGAGCTAAAATTAGCATGTTTAAAGTGATTTTCATGCTTCCAGGGGCTCGGGAAGTTAATTAAATACCATTTGGAGGCATTTAATGTTCGAGCAAAAACGGCTGATTTTCGACAAAAGAGATAACACCCCCCCATTACGTCATGCTTCAGAAATGTGGAAAATGGTCCGTTTTCAAATGTTTTATTTTTGAACATCAGTTCACATTTGTAGGTGGATCATCAGTGTTAGAGCTAAAATTAGCATGTTTACAGTGATTTTCATGCTTCCAGGGGCTCGGGAAGTTAATTAAATACCATTTGGAGGCATTTAATGTTCGAGCAAAAACGGCTGATTTTCGACAAAAGAGATAACACCCCCCCATTACGTCATGCTTCAGAAATGTGGAAAATGGTCCGTTTTCAAATGTTTTATTTTTGAACGTCAGTTCACATTTGTAGGTGGATCATCAGTGTTAGAGCTAAAATTAGCATGTTTAAAGTGATTTTCATGCTTCCAGGGGCCCAAAACACAAGATTTATGGAATGGTTAAAAGTGCATGAAAATGGCCAATTTACTCACTCTGAGTTATCAAAAAGGGTTTCTTCACCCCGGGAAGTTAATTAAATACCATTTGGAGGCATTTAATGTTCAAGCAAAAACGGCTGATTTTCGACAAAAGAGATAACACCCCCCCATTACGTCATGCTTCAGAAATGTGGAAAATGGTCCGTTTTCAAATGTTTTATTTTTGAACGTTAGTTCACATTTGTAGGTGGATCATCAGTGTTAGAGCTAAAATTAGCATGTTTAAAGTGATTTTCATCCTTCCAGGGGCCCAAAACACAAGATTTATGGAATGGTTAAAAGTGCATGAAAATGGCCAATTTACTCACTCTGAGTTCTCAAAAAGGGTTTCTTCACCCCGGGAAGTTAATTAAATACCATTTGGAGGCATTTAATGTTCGAGCAAAAACGGCTGATTTTCGACAAAAGAGATAACACCCCCCCATTACGTCATGCTTCAGAAATGTGGATTTTGGTCCGTTTTCAAATGTTTTATTTTTGAACGTCAGTTCACATTTGTAGGTGGATCATCAGTGTTAGAGCTAAAATTAGCATGTTTAAAGTGATTTTCATGCTTCCAGGGGCCCAAAACACAAGATTTATGGAATGGTTAAAAGTGCATGAAAATGGCCAATTTACTCACTCTGAGTTCTCAAAAAGGGTTTCTTCACCCCGGGAAGTTAATTAAAGACCATTTGGAGGCATTTAATGTTCGAGCAAAAACGGCTGATTTTCGACAAAAGAGATAACACCCCCCCATTACGTCATGCTTCAGAAATGTGGAAAATGGTCCGTTTTCAAATGTTTTATTTTTGAACGTCAGTTCACATTTGTAGGTGGATCATCAGTGTTAGAGCTAAAATTAGCATGTTTAAAGTGATTTTCATGCTTCCAGGGGCCCAAAACACAAGATTTATGGAATGGTTAAAAGTGCATGAAAATGGCCAATTTACTCACTCTGAGTTCTCAAAAAGGGTTTCTTCACCCCGGGAAGTTAATTAAATACCATTTGGAGGCATTTAATGTTCGAGCAAAAACGGCTGATTTTCGACAAAAGAGATAACACCCCCCCATTACGTCATGCTTCAGAAATGTGGATTTTGGTCCGTTTTCAAATGTTTTATTTTTGAACGTCAGTTCACATTTGTAGGTGGATCATCAGTGTTAGAGCTAAAATTAGCATGTTTAAAGTGATTTTCATGCTTCCAGGGGCCCAAAACACAAGATTTATGGAATGGTTAAAAGTGCATGAAAATGGCCAATTTACTCACTCTGAGTTCTCAAAAAGGGTTTCTTCACCCCGGGAAGTTAATTAAAGACCATTTGGAGGCATTTAATGTTCGAGCAAAAACGGCTGATTTTCGACAAAAGAGATAACACCCCCCCATTACGTCATGCTTCAGAAATGTGGAAAATGGTCCGTTTTCAAATGTTTTATTTTTGAACGTCAGTTCACATTTGTAGGTGGATCATCAGTGTTAGAGCTAAAATTAGCATGTTTAAAGTGATTTTCATGCTTCCAGGGGCTCGGGAAGTTAATTAAATACCATTTGGAGGCATTTAATGTTCGAGCAAAAACGGCTGATTTTCGACAAAAGAGATAACACCCCCCCATTACGTCATGCTTCAGAAATGTGGAAAATGGTCCGTTTTCAAATGTTTTATTTTTGAACGCCAGTTCACATTTGTAGGTGGATCATCAGTGTTAGAGCTAAAATTAGCATGTTTAAAGTGATTTTCATGCTTCCAGCGGCTCGGGAAGTTAATTAAATACCATTTGGAGGCATTTAATGTTCGAGCAAAAACGGCTGATTTTCGACAAAAGAGATAACACTCCCCCATTACGTCATGCTTCAGAAATGTGGAAAATGGTCCGTTTTCAAATGTTTTATTTTTGAACGTAAGTTCACATTTGTAGGTGGATCATCAGTGTTAGAGCTAAAATTAGCATGTTTAAAGTGATTTTCATGCTTCCAGGGGCTCGGGAAGTTAATTAAATACCATTTGGAGGCATTTAATGTTCGAGCAAAAACGGCTGATTTTCGACAAAAGAGATAACACCCCCCCCATTACGTCATGCTTCAGAAATGTGGAAAATGGTCAGTTTTCAAATGTTTTATTTTTGAACGTCAGTTCACATTTGTAGGTGGATCATCAGTGTTAGAGCTAAAATTAGCATGTTTAAAGTGATTTTCATGCTTCCAGGGGCTCGGGAAGTTAATTAAATACCATTTGGAGGCATTTAATGTTCGAGCAAAAACGGCTGATTTTCGACAAAAGAGATAACACCCCCCCATTACGTCATGCTTCAGAAATGTGGAACATGGTCCGTTTTCAAATGTTTTATTTTTGAACGTCAGTTCACATTTGTAGGTGGATCATCAGTGTTAGAGCTAAAATTAGCATGTTTAAAGTGATTTTCATGCTTCCAGGGGCTCGGGAAGTTAATTAAATACTATTTGGAGGCATTTAATGTTCGAGCAAAAACGGCTGATTTTCGACAAAAGAGATAACACCCCCCCATTACGTCATGCTTCAGAAATGTGGAAAATGGTCCGTTTTCAAATGTTTTATTTTTGAACGTCAGTTCACATTTGTAGGTGGATCATCAGTGTTAGAGCTAAAATTAGCATGTTTAAAGTGATTTTCATGCTTCCAGGGGCTCGGGAAGTTAATTAAATACCATTTGGAGGCATTTAATGTTCGAGCAAAAACGGCTGATTTTCGACAAAAGAGATAACACCCCCCCATTACGTCATGCTTCAGAAATGTGGAAAATGGTCCGTTTTCAAATGTTTTATTTGTGAACGTCAGTTCACATTTGTAGGTGGATCATCAGTGTTAGAGCTAAAATTAGCATGTTTAAAGTGATTTTCATGCTTCCAGGGGCTCGGGAAGTTAATTAAATACCATTTGGAGGCATTTAATGTTCGAGCAAAAACGGCTGATTTTCGACAAAAGAGATAACACCCCCCCATTACGTCATGCTTCAGAAATGTGGAAAATGGTCCGTTTTCAAATGTTTTATTTTTGAACGTCAGTTCACATTTGTAGGTGGATCATCAGTGTTAGAGCTAAAATTAGCATGTTTAAAGTGATTTTCATGCTTCCAGGGGCTCGGGAAGTTAATTAAATACCATTTGGAGGCATTTAATGTTCGAGCAAAAACGGCTGATTTTCGACAAAAGAGATAAAACCCCCTCATTACGTCATGCTTCAGAAATGTGGAAAATGGTCCGTTTTCAAATGTTTTATTTTTGAACGTCAGTTCACATTTGTAGGTGGATCATCAGTGTTAGAGCTAAAATTAGCATGTTTAAAGTGATTTTCATGCTTCCAGGGGCCCAAAACACAAGATTTATGGAATGGTTAAAAGTGCATGAAAATGGCCAATTTACTCACTCTGAGTTCTCAAAAAGGGTTTCTTCACCCCGGGAAGTTAATTAAATACCATTTGGAGGCATTTAATGTTCGAGCAAAAACGGCTGATTTTCGACAAAAGAGATAACACCCCCCCATTACGTCATGCTTCAGAAATGTGGAAAATGGTCCGTTTTAAAATGTTTTATTTTTGAACGTCAGTTCACATTTGTAGGTGGATCATCAGTGTTAGAGCTAAAATTAGCATGTTTAAAGTGATTTTCATGCTTCCAGGGGCTCGGGAAGTGAAATAAATACCATTTGGAGGCATTTAATGTTCGAGCAAAAAAGGCTGATTTTCCACAAAAGAGATAACACCCCCCCATTACGTCATGCTTCAGAAATGTGGAAAATGGTCTGTTTTCAAATGTTTTATTTTTGAACGTCAGTTCACATTTGTAGGTGGATCATCAGTGTTAGAGCTAAAATTAGCATGTTTAAAGTGATTTTCATGCTTCCAGGGGCCCAAAACACAAGATTTATGGAATGGTTAAAAGTGCATGAAAATGGCCAATTTACTCACTCTGAGTTCTCAAAAAGGGTTTCTTCACCCCGGGAAGTTAATTAAATACCATTTGGAGGCATTTAATGTTAGAGCAAAAACGGCTGATTTTCGACAAAAGAGATAACACCCCCCCATTACGTCATGCTTCAGAAATGTGGAAAATGGTCCGTTTTCAAATGTTTTATTTTTGAACGTCAGTTCACATTTGTAGGTGGATCATCAGTGTTAGAGCTAAAATTAGCATGTTTAAAGTGATTTTCATGCTTCCAGGGGCCCAAAACACAAGATTTATGGAATGGTTAAAAGTGCATGAAAATGGCCAATTTACTCACTCTGAGTTCTCAAAAAGGGTTTCTTCACCCCGGGAAGTTAATTAAATACCATTTGGAGGCATTTAATGTTCCAGCAAAAACGGCTGATTTTCGACAAAAGAGATAACACCCCCCCATTACGTCATGCTTCAGAAATGTGGAAAATGGTCCGTTTTCAAATGTTTTATTTTTGAACGTCAGTTCACATTTGTAGGTGGATCATCAGTGTTAGAGCTAAAATTAGCATGTTTAAAGTGATTTTCATGCTTCCAGGGGCCCAAAACACAAGATTTATGGAATGGTTAAAAGTGCATGAAAATGGCCAATTTACTCACTCTGAGTTCTCAAAAAGGGTTTCTTCACCCCGGGAAGTTAATTAAATACCATTTGGAGGCATTTAATGTTCGAGCAAAAACGGCTGATTTTCGACAAAAGAGATAACACCCCCCCATTACGTCATGCTTCAGAAATGTGGAAAATGGTCCGTTTTCAAATGTTTTATTTTTGAACGTCAGTTCACATTTGTAGGTGGATCATCAGTGTTAGAGCTAAAATTAGCATGTTTAAAGTGATTTTCATGCTTCCAGGGGCCCAAAACACAAGATTTATGGAATGGTTAAAAGTGCATGAAAATGGCCAATTTACTCACTCTGAGTTCTCAAAAAGGGTTTCTTCACCCCGGGAAGTTAATTAAATACCATTTGGAGGCATTTAATGTTAGAGCAAAAACGGCTGATTTTCGACAAAAGAGATAACACCCCCCCCATTACGTCATGCTTCAGAAATGTGGAAAATGGTCCGTTTTCAAATGTTTTATTTTTGAACGTCAGTTCACATTTGTAGGTGGATCATCAGTGTTAGAGCTAAAATTAGCATGTTTAAAGTGATTTTCATGCTTCCAGGGGCTCGGGAAGTTAATTAAATACCATTTGGAGGCATTTAATGTTCGATCAAAAACGGCTGATTTTCGAGAAAAGAGATAACACCCCCCCATTACGTCATGCTTCAGAAATGTGGAAAATGGTCCGTTTTCAAATGTTTTATTTTTGAACGTCAGTTCACATTTGTAGGTGGATCATCAGTGTTAGAGCTAAAATTAGCATGTTTAAAGTGATTTTCATGCTTCCAGGGGCCCAAAACACAAGATTTATGGAATGGTTAAAAGTGCATGAAAATGGCCAATTTACTCACTCTGAGTTCTCAAAAAGGGTTTCTTCACCCCGGGAAGTTAATTAAATACCATTTGGAGGCATTTAATGTTCGAGCAAAAACGGCTGATTTTCGACAAAAGAGATAACACCCCCCCATTACGTCATGCTTCAGAAATGTGGAAAATGGTCCATTTTCAAATGTTTTATTTTTGAACGTCAGTTCACATTTGTAGGTGGATCATCAGTGTTAGAGCTAAAATTAGCATGTTTAAAGTGATTTTCATGCTTCCAGGGGCCCAAAACACAAGATTTATGGAATGGTTAAAAGTGCATGAAAATGGCCAATTTACTCACTCTGAGTTCTCAAAAAGGGTTTCTTCACCCCGGGAAGTTAATTAAATACCATTTGGAGGCATTTAATGTTCGAGCAAAAACGGCTGATTTTCGACAAAAGAGATAACACCCCCCCATTACGTCATTCTTCAGAAATGTGGAAAATGGTCCGTTTTCAAATGTTTTATTTTTGAACGTCAGTTCACATTTGTAGGTGGATCATCAGTGTTAGAGCTAAAATTAGCATGTTTAAAGTGATTTTCATGCTTCCAGGGGCCCAAAACACAAGATTTATGGAATGGTTAAAAGTGCATGAAAATGGCCAATTTACTCACTCTGAGTTCTCAAAAAGGGTTTCTTCACCCCGGGAATTTAATTAAAGACCATTTGGAGGCATTTAATGTTCGAGCAAAAACGGCTGATTTTCGACAAAAGAGATAACACCCCCCCATTACGTCATGCTTCAGAAATGTGGAAAATGGTCCGTTTTCAAATGTTTTATTTTTGAACGTCAGTTCACATTTGTAGGTGGATCATCAGTGTTAGAGCTAAAATTAGCATGTTTAAAGTGATTTTCATGCTTCCTGGGGCTCGGGAAGTTAATTAAATACCATTTGGAGGCATTTAATGTTCGAGCAAAAACGGCTGATTTTCGACAAAAGAGATAACACCCCCCCATTACGTCATGCTTCAGAAATGTGGAAAATGGTCCGTTTTCAAATGTTTTATTTTTGAACGTCAGTTCACATTTGTAGGTGGATCATCAGTGTTAGAGCTAAAATTAGCATGTTTAAAGTGATTTTCATGCTTCCAGGGGCCCAAAACACAAGATTTATGGAATGGTTAAAAGTGCATGAAAATGGCCAATTTACTCACTCTGAGTTCTCAAAAAGGGTTTCTTCACCCCGGGAAGTTAATTAAATACCATTTGGAGGCATTTAATGTTCGAGCAAAAACGGCTGATTTTCGACAAAAGAGATAACACCCCCCCATTACGTCATGCTTCAGAAATGTGGAAAATGGTCCGTTTTCAAATGTTTTATTTTTGAACGTCAGTTCACATTTGTAGGTGGATCATCAGTGTTAGAGCTAAAATTAGCATGTTTAAAGTGATTTTCATGCTTCCAGGGGCTCGGGAAGTGAAATAAATACCATTTGGAGGCATTTAATGTTAGAGCAAAAACGGCTGATTTTCGACAAAAGAGATAACACCCCCCCATTACGTCATGCTTCAGAAATGTGGAAAATGGTCCGTTTTCAAATGTTTTATTTTTGAACGTCAGTTCACATTTGTAGGTGGATCATCAGTGTTAGAGCTAAAATTAGCATGTTTAAAGTGATTTTCATGCTTCCAGGGGCCCAAAACACAAGATTTATGGAATGGTTAAAAGTGCATGAAAATGGCCAATTTACTCACTCTGAGTTCTCAAAAAGGGTTTCTTCACCCCGGGAAGTTAATTAAATACCATTTGGAGGCATTTAATGTTCGAGCAAAAACGGCTGATTTTCGACAAAAGAGATAACACCCCCCCATTACGTCATGCTTCAGAAATGTGGAAAATGGTCCGTTTTCAAATGTTTTATTTTTGAACGTCAGTTCACATTTGTAGGTGGATCATCAGTGTTAGAGCTAAAATTAGCATGTTTAAAGTGATTTTCATGCTTCCAGGGGCCCAAAAGACAAGATTTATGGAATGGTTAAAAGTGCATGAAAATGGCCAATTTACTCACTCTGAGTTCTCAAAAAGGGTTTCTTCACCCCGGGAAGTTAATTAAATACCATTTGGAGGCATTTAATGTTAGAGCAAAAACGGCTGATTTTCGACAAAAGAGATAACACCCCCCCATTACGTCATGCTTCAGAAATGTGGAAAATGGTCCGTTTTCAAATGTTTTATTTTTGAACGTCAGTTCACATTTGTAGGTGGATCATCAGTGTTAGAGCTAAAATTAGCATGTTTAAAGTGATTTTCATGCTTCCAGGGGCTCGGGAAGTTAATTAAATACCATTTGGAGGCATTTAATGTTCGAGCAAAAACGGCTGATTTTCGAGAAAAGAGATAACACCCCCCCATTACGTCATGCTTCAGAAATGTGGAAAATGGTCCGTTTTCAAATGTTTTATTTTTGAACGTCAGTTCACATTTGTAGGTGGATCATCAGTGTTAGAGCTAAAATTAGCATGTTTAAAGTGATTTTCATGCTTCCAGGGGCCCAAAACACAAGATTTATGGAATGGTTAAAAGTGCATGAAAATGGCCAATTTACTCACTCTGAGTTCTCAAAAAGGGTTTCTTCACCCCGGGAAGTTAATTAAATACCATTTGGAGGCATTTAATGTTCGAGCAAAAACGGCTGATTTTCGACAAAAGAGATAACACCCCCCCATTACGTCATGCTTCAGAAATGTGGAAAATGGTCCGTTTTCAAATGTTTTATTTTTGAACGCCAGTTCATATTTGTAGGTGGATCATCAGTGTTAGAGCTAAAATTAGCATGTTTAAAGTGATTTTCATGCTTCCAGGGGCTCGGGAAGTTAATTAAATACCATTTGGAGGCATTTAATGTTCGAGCAAAAACGGCTGATTTTCGACAAAAGAGATAACACCCCCCCATTACGTCATGCTTCAGAAATGTGGAAAATGGTCCGTTTTCAAATGTTTTATTTTTGAACGTCAGTTCACATTTGTAGGTGGATCATCAGTGTTAGAGCTAAAATTAGCATGTTTAAAGTGATTTTCATGCTTCCAGGGGCCCAAAACACAAGATTTATGGAATGGTTAAAAGTGCATGAAAATGGCCAATTTACTCACTCTGAGTTCTCAAAAAGGGTTTCTTCACCCCGGGAAGTTAATTAAATACCATTTGGAGGCATTTAATGTTCGAGCAAAAACGGCTGATTTTCGACAAAAGAGATAACACCCCCCCATTACGTCATGCTTCAGAAATGTGGAAAATGGTCCGTTTTCAAATGTTTTATTTTTGAACGTCAGTTCACATTTGTAGGTGGATCATCAGTGTTAGAGCTAAAATTAGCATGTTTAAAGTGATTTTCATGCTTCCAGGGGCCCAAAACACAAGATTTATGGAATGGTTAAAAGTGCATGAAAATGGCCAATTTACTCACTCTGAGTTCTCAAAAAGGGTTTCTTCACCCCGGGAAGTTAATTAAATACCATTTGGAGGCATTTAATGTTCGAGCAAAAACGGCTGATTTTCGACAAAAGAGATAACACCCCCCCATTACGTCATGCTTCAGAAATGTGGAAAATGGTCCGTTTTCAAATGTTTTATTTTTGAACGTCAGTTCACATTTGTAGGTGGATCATCAGTGTTAGAGCTAAAATTAGCATGTTTAAAGTGATTTTCATGCTTCCAGGGGCCCAAAACACAAGATTTATGGAATGGTTAAAAGTGCATGAAAATGGCCAATTTACTCACTCTGAGTTCTCAAAAAGGGTTTCTTCACCCCGGGAAGTTAATTAAATACCATTTGGAGGCATTTAATGTTCGAGCAAAAACGGCTGATTTTCGACAAAAGAGATAACACCCCCCCATTACGTCATGCTTCAGAAATGTGGAAAATGGTCCGTTTTCAAATGTTTTATTTTTGAACGTCAGTTCACATTTGTAGGTGGATCATCAGTGTTAGAGCTAAAATTAGCATGTTTAAAGTGATTTTCATGCTTCCAGGGGCCCAAAACACAAGATTTATGGAATGGTTAAAAGTGCATGAAAATGGCCAATTTACTCACTCTGAGTTCTCAAAAAGGGTTTCTTCACCCCGGGAAGTTAATTAAATACCATTTGGAGGCATTTAATGTTAGAGCAAAAACGGCAGATTTTCGACAAAAGAGATAACACCCCCCCATTACGTCATGCTTCAGAAATGTGGAACATGGTCCGTTTTCAAATGTTTTATTTTTGAACGTCAGTTCACATTTGTAGGTGGATCATCAGTGTTAGAGCTAAAATTAGCATGTTTAAAGTGATTTTCATGCTTCCAGGGGCTCGGGAAGTTAATTAAATACCATTTGGCGGCATTTAATGTTCGAGCAAAAACGGCTGATTTTCGACAAAAGAGATAACACCCCCCCATTACGTCATGCTTCAGAAATGTGGAAAATGGTCCGTTTTCAAATGTTTTATTTTTGACCGTCAGTTCACATTTGTAGGTGGATCATCAGTGTTAGAGCTAAAATTAGCATGTTTAAAGTGATTTTCATGCTTCCAGGGGCCCAAAACACAAGATTTATGGAATGGTTAAAAGTGCATGAAAATGGCCAATTTACTCACTCTGAGTTATCAAAAAGGGTTTCTTCACCCCGGGAAGTTAATTAAATACCATTTGGAGGCATTTAATGTTCGAGCAAAAACGGCTGATTTTCGACAAAAGAGATAACACCCCCCCATTACGTCATGCTTCAGAAATGTGGAAAATGGTCCGTTTTCAAATGTTTTATTTTTGAACGTCAGTTCACATTTGTAGGTGGATCATCAGTGTTAGAGCTAAAATTAGCATGTTTAAAGTGATTTTCATCCTTCCAGGGGCCCAAAACACAAGATTTATGGAATGGTTAAAAGTGCATGAAAATGGCCAATTTACTCACTCTGAGTTCTCAAAAAGGGTTTCTTCACCCCAGGAAGTTAATTAAATACCATTTGGAGGCATTTAATGTTCGAGCAAAAACGGATGATTTTCGACAAAAGAGATAACACCCCCCCATTACGTCATGCTTCAGAAATGTGGAAAATGGTCCGTTTTCAAATGTTTTATTTTTGAACGTCAGTTCACATTTGTAGGTGGATCATCAGTGTTAGAGCTAAAATTAGCATGTTTAAAGTGATTTTCATGCTTCCAGGGGCCCAAAACACAAGATTTATGGAATGGTTAAAAGTGCATGAAAATGGCCAATTTACTCACTCTGAGTTCTCAAAAAGGGTTTCTTCACCCCGGGAAGTTAATTAAAGACCATTTGGAGGCATTTAATGTTCGAGCAAAAACGGCTGATTTTCGACAAAAGAGATAACACCCCCCCATTACGTCATGCTTCAGAAATGTGGAAAATGGTCCGTTTTCAAATGTTTTATTTTTGAACGTCAGTTCACATTTGTAGGTGGATCATCAGTGTTAGAGCTAAAATTAGCATGTTTAAAGTGATTTTCATGCTTCCAGGGGCCCAAAACACAAGATTTATGGAATGGTTAAAAGTGCATGAAAATGGCCAATTTACTCACTCTGAGTTCTCAAAAAGGGTTTCTTCACCCCGGGAAGTTAATTAAATACCATTTGGAGGCATTTAATGTTAGAGCAAAAACGGCTGATTTTCGACAAAAGAGATAACACCCCCCCATTACGTCATGCTTCAGAAATGTGGAAAATGGTCCGTTTTCAAATGTTTTATTTTTGAACGTCAGTTCACATTTGTAGGTGGATCATCAGTGTTAGAGCTAAAATTAGCATGTTTAAAGTGATTTTCATGCTTCCAGGGGCTCGGGAAGTTAATTAAATACCATTTGGAGGCATTTAATGTTCGAGCAAAAACGGCTGATTTTCGACAAAACAGATAACACCCCCCCATTACGTCATGCTTCAGAAATGTGGAAAATGGTCCGTTTTCAAATGTTTTATCTTTGAACGTCAGTTCACATTTGTAGGTGGATCATCAGTGTTAGAGCTAAAATTAGCATGTTTAAAGTGATTTTCATGCTTCCAGGGGCCCAAAACACAAGATTTATGGAATGGTTAAAAGTGCATGAAAATGGCCAATTTACTCACTCTGAGTTCTCAAAAAGGGTTTCTTCACCCCGGGAAGTTAATTAAATACCATTTGGAGGCATTTAATGTTCGAGCAAAAACGGCTGATTTTCGACAAAAGAGATAACACCCCCCCATTACGTCATGCTTCAGAAATGTGGAAAATGGTCCGTTTTCAAATGTTTTATTTTTGAACGTCAGTTCACATTTGTAGGTGGATCATCAGTGTGAGAGCTAAAATTAGCATGTTTAAAGTGATTTTCATGCTTCCAGGGGCCCAAAACACAAGATTTATGGAATGGTTAAAAGTGCATGAAAATGGCCAATTTACTCACTCTGAGTTCTCAAAAAGGGTTTCTTCACCCCGGGAAGTTAATTAAATACCATTTGGAGGCATTTAATGTTCGAGCAAAAACGGCTGATTTTCGACAAAAGAGATAACACCCCCCCATTACGTCATGCTTCAGAAATGTGGAAAATGGTCCGTTTTCAAATGTTTTATTTTTGAACGTCAGTTCACATTTGTAGGTGGATCATCAGTGTTAGAGCTAAAATTAGCATGTTTAAAGTGATTTTCATGCTTCCAGGGGCCCAAAACACAAGATTTATGGAATGGTTAAAAGTGCATGAAAATGGCCAATTTACTCACTCTGAGTTCTCAAAAAGGGTTTCTTCACCCCGGGAAGTTAATTAAATACCATTTGGAGGCATTTAATGTTAGAGCAAAAACGGCAGATTTTCGACAAAAGAGATAACACCCCCCCATTACGTCATGCTTCAGAAATGTGGAACATGGTCCGTTTTCAAATGTTTTATTTTTGAACGTCAGTTCACATTTGTAGGTGGATCATCAGTGTTAGAGCTAAAATTAGCATGTTTAAAGTGATTTTCATGCTTCCAGGGGCTCGGGAAGTTAATTAAATACCATTTGGCGGCATTTAATGTTCGAGCAAAAACGGCTGATTTTCGACAAAAGAGATAACACCCCCCCATTACGTCATGCTTCAGAAATGTGGAAAATGGTCCGTTTTCAAATGTTTTATTTTTGACCGTCAGTTCACATTTGTAGGTGGATCATCAGTGTTAGAGCTAAAATTAGCATGTTTAAAGTGATTTTCATGCTTCCAGGGGCCCAAAACACAAGATTTATGGAATGGTTAAAAGTGCATGAAAATGGCCAATTTACTCACTCTGAGTTATCAAAAAGGGTTTCTTCACCCCGGGAAGTTAATTAAATACCATTTGGAGGCATTTAATGTTCGAGCAAAAACGGCTGATTTTCGACAAAAGAGATAACACCCCCCCATTACGTCATGCTTCAGAAATGTGGAAAATGGTCCGTTTTCAAATGTTTTATTTTTGAACGTCAGTTCACATTTGTAGGTGGATCATCAGTGTTAGAGCTAAAATTAGCATGTTTAAAGTGATTTTCATCCTTCCAGGGGCCCAAAACACAAGATTTATGGAATGGTTAAAAGTGCATGAAAATGGCCAATTTACTCACTCTGAGTTCTCAAAAAGGGTTTCTTCACCCCAGGAAGTTAATTAAATACCATTTGGAGGCATTTAATGTTCGAGCAAAAACGGCTGATTTTCGACAAAAGAGATAACACCCCCCCATTACGTCATGCTTCAGAAATGTGGAAAATGGTCCGTTTTCAAATGTTTTATTTTTGAACGTCAGTTCACATTTGTAGGTGGATCATCAGTGTTAGAGCTAAAATTAGCATGTTTAAAGTGATTTTCATGCTTCCAGGGGCCCAAAACACAAGATTTATGGAATGGTTAAAAGTGCATGAAAATGGCCAATTTACTCACTCTGAGTTCTCAAAAAGGGTTTCTTCACCCCGGGAAGTTAATTAAAGACCATTTGGAGGCATTTAATGTTCGAGCAAAAACGGCTGATTTTCGACAAAAGAGATAACACCCCCCCATTACGTCATGCTTCAGAAATGTGGAAAATGGTCCGTTTTCAAATGTTTTATTTTTGAACGTCAGTTCACATTTGTAGGTGGATCATCAGTGTTAGAGCTAAAATTAGCATGTTTAAAGTGATTTTCATGCTTCCAGGGGCCCAAAACACAAGATTTATGGAATGGTTAAAAGTGCATGAAAATGGCCAATTTACTCACTCTGAGTTCTCAAAAAGGGTTTCTTCACCCCGGGAAGTTAATTAAATACCATTTGGAGGCATTTAATGTTAGAGCAAAAACGGCTGATTTTCGACAAAAGAGATAACACCCCCCCATTACGTCATGCTTCAGAAATGTGGAAAATGGTCCGTTTTCAAATGTTTTATTTTTGAACGTCAGTTCACATTTGTAGGTGGATCATCAGTGTTAGAGCTAAAATTAGCATGTTTAAAGTGATTTTCATGCTTCCAGGGGCTCGGGAAGTTAATTAAATACCATTTGGAGGCATTTAATGTTCGAGCAAAAACGGCTGATTTTCGACAAAACAGATAACACCCCCCCATTACGTCATGCTTCAGAAATGTGGAAAATGGTCCGTTTTCAAATGTTTTATCTTTGAACGTCAGTTCACATTTGTAGGTGGATCATCAGTGTTAGAGCTAAAATTAGCATGTTTAAAGTGATTTTCATGCTTCCAGGGGCCCAAAACACAAGATTTATGGAATGGTTAAAAGTGCATGAAAATGGCCAATTTACTCACTCTGAGTTCTCAAAAAGGGTTTCTTCACCCCGGGAAGTTAATTAAATACCATTTGGAGGCATTTAATGTTCGAGCAAAAACGGCTGATTTTCGACAAAAGAGATAACACCCCCCCATTACGTCATGCTTCAGAAATGTGGAAAATGGTCCGTTTTCAAATGTTTTATTTTTGAACGTCAGTTCACATTTGTAGGTGGATCATCAGTGTGAGAGCTAAAATTAGCATGTTTAAAGTGATTTTCATGCTTCCAGGGGCCCAAAACACAAGATTTATGGAATGGTTAAAAGTGCATGAAAATGGCCAATTTACTCACTCTGAGTTCTCAAAAAGGGTTTCTTCACCCCGGGAAGTTAATTAAATACCATTTGGAGGCATTTAATGTTCGAGCAAAAACGGCTGATTTTCGACAACAGAGATAACACCCCCCATTACGTCATGCTTCAGAAATGTGGAAAATGGTCCGTTTTCAAATGTTTTATTTTTGAACGTCAGTTCACATTTGTAGGTGGATCATCAGTGTTAGAGCTAAAATTAGCATGTTTAAAGTGATTTTCATGCTTCCAGGGGCTCGGGAAGTGAAATAAATACCATTTGGAGGCATTTAATGTTCGAGCAAAAACGGCTGATTTTCGACAAAAGAGATAACACCCCCCCATTACGTCATGCTTCAGAAATGTGGAAAATGGTCCGTTTTCAAATGTTTTATTTTTGAACGTCAGTTCACATTTGTAGGTGGATCATCACTGTTAGAGCTAAAATTAGCATGTTTAAAGTGATTTTCATGCTTCCAGGGGCTCGGGAAGTTAATTAAATACCATTTGGAGGCATTTAATGTTCGAGCAAAAACGGCTGATTTTCGACAAAAGAGATAACACCCCCCCATTACGTCATGCTTCAGAAATGTGGAAAATGGTCCGTTTTCAAATGTTTTATTTTTGAACGCCAGTTCACATTTGTAGGTGGATCATCAGTGTTAGAGCTAAAATTAGCATGTTTAAAGTGATTTTCATGCTTCCAGGGGCTCGGGAAGTTAATTAAATACCATTTGGAGGCATTTAATGTTCGAGCAAAAACGGCTGATTTTCGACAAAAGAGATAACACCCCCCCATTACGTCATGCTTCAGAAATGTGCAAAATGGTCCGTTTTCAAATGTTTTATTTTTGAACGTAAGTTCACATTTGTAGGTGGATCATCAGTGTTAGAGCTAAAATTAGCATGTTTAAAGTGATTTTCATGCTTCCAGGGGCTCGGGAAGTTAATTAAATACCATTTGGAGGCATTTAATGTTCGAGCAAAAACGGCTGATTTTCGACAAAAGAGATAACACCCCCCCATTACGTCATGCTTCAGAAATGTGGAAAATGGTCTGTTTTCAAATGTTTTATTTTTGAACGTCAGTTCACATTTGTAGGTGGATCATCAGTGTTAGAGCTAAAATTAGCATGTTTAAAGTGATTTTCATGCTTCCAGGGGCCCAAAACACAAAATTTATGGAATGGTTAAAAGTGCATGAAAATGGCCAATTTACTCACTCTGAGTTCTCAAAAAGGGTTTCTTCACCCCGGGAAGTTAATTAAATACCATTTGGAGGCATTTAATGTTCGAGCAAAAACGGCTGATTTTCGACAAAAGAGATAACACCCCCCCATTACGTCATGCTTCAGAAATGTGGATAATGGTCCGTTTTCAAATGTTTTATTTTTGAACGTCAGTTCACATTTGTAGGTGGATAATCAGTGTTAGAGCTAAAATTAGCATGTTTAAAGTGATTTTCATGCTTCCAGGGACCCAAAACACAAGATTTATGGAATGGTTAAAAGTTCATGAAAATGGCCAATTTACTCACTCTGAGTTCTCAAAAAGGGTTTCTTCACCCCGGGAAGTTAATTAAATACCATTTGGAGGCATTTAATGTTAGAGCAAAAATGGCTGATTTTCGACAAGAGATAACACCCCCCCATTACGTCATGCTTCAGAAATGTGGAAAATGGTCCCTTTTCAAATGTTTTATTTTTGAACGTCAGTTCACATTTGTAGGTGGATCATCAGTGTTAGAGCTAAAATTAGCATGTTTAAAGTGATTTTCATGCTTCCAGGGGCTCGGGAAGTTAATTAAATACCATTTGGAGGCATTTAATGTTAGAGCAAAAACGGCTGATTTTCGACAAAAGAGATAACACCCCCGCATTACGTCATGCTTTCAGAAATGTGGAAAATGGTCCGTTTTCAAATGTTTTATTTTTGAACGTCAGTTCACATTTGTAGGTGGATCATCAGTGTTAGAGCTAAAATTAGCATGTTTAAAGTGATTTTCATGCTTCCAGGGGCTCGGGAAGTTAATTAAATACCATTTGGAGGCATTTAATGTTCGAGCAAAAACGGCTGATTTTCGACAAAAGAGATAACACCCCCCCATTACGTCATGCTTCAGAAATGTGGAAAATGGTCTGTTTTCAAATGTTTTATTTTTGAACGTCAGTTCACATTTGTAGGTGGAT
This sequence comes from Lissotriton vulgaris, assembly GCF_964263255.1. Taxonomy (NCBI): domain Eukaryota; kingdom Metazoa; phylum Chordata; class Amphibia; order Caudata; family Salamandridae; genus Lissotriton; species Lissotriton vulgaris. The sequence goes on along the minus strand of NW_028241398.1, from coordinate 150,614 downwards.
CATCAGTGTTAGAGCTAAAATTAGCATGTTTAAAGTGATTTTCATGCTTCCAGGGGCCCAAAACACAAGATTTATGGAATGGCTAAAAGTGCATGAAAATGGCCAATTTACTCACTCTGAGTTCTCAAAAAGGGTTTCTTCACCCCGGGAAGTTAATTAAATACCATTTGGAGGCATTTAATGTTAGAGCAAAAACGGCTGATTTTCGACAAAAGAGATAACACCCCCCCATTACGTCATGCTTCAGAAATGTGGAAAATGGTCCGTTTTCAAATGTTTTATTTTTGAACGTCAGTTCACATTTGTAGGTGGATCATCAGTGTTAGAGCTAAAATTAGCATGTTTAAAGTGATTTTCATGCTTCCAGGGGCTCGGAAGTGAAATAAATACCATTTGGAGGCATTTAATGTTCGAGCAAAAACGGCTGATTTTCCACAAAAGAGATAACACCCCCCCATTACGTCATGCTTCAGAAATGTGGAAAATGGTCCGTTTTCAAATGTTTTATTTTTGAACGTCAGTTCACATTTGTAGGTGGATCATCAGTGTTAGAGCTAAAATTAGCATGTTTAAAGTGATTTTCATGCTTCCAGGGGCCCAAAACACAAGATTTATGGAATGGTTAAAAGTGCATGAAAATGGCCAATTTACTCACTCTGAGTTCTCAAAAAGGGTTTCTTCACCCCGGGAAGTTAATTAAATACCATTTGGAGGCATTTAATGTTCGAGCAAAAACGGCTGATTTTCGACAAAAGAGATAACACCCCCCCATTACGTCATGCTTCAGAAATGTGGAAAATGGTCCGTTTTCAAATGTTTTATTTTTGAACGTCAGTTCACATTTGTAGGTGGATCATCAGTGTTAGAGCTAAAATTAGCATGTTTAAAGTGATTTTCATGCTTCTTGGGGCCCAAAACACAAGATTTATGGAATGGTTAAAAGTGCATGAAAATGGCCAATTTACTCACTCTGAGTTCTCAAAAAGGGTTTCTTCACCCCGGGAAGTTAATTAAATACCATTTGGAGGCATTTAATGTTCGAGCAAAAACGGCTGATTTTCGACAAAAGAGATAACACCCCCCATTACGTCATGCTTCAGAAATGTGGAAAATGGTCCGTTTTCAAATGTTTTATTTTTGAACGTCAGTTCACATTTGTAGGTGGATCATCAGTGTTAGAACTAAAATTAGCATGTTTAAAGTGATTTTCATGCTTCCAGGGGCTCGGGAAGTTAATTAAATACCATTTGGAGGCATTTAATGTTCGAGCAAAAACGGCTGATTTTCGACAAAAGAGATAACACCCCCCCATTACGTCATGCTTCAGAAATGTGGAAAATGGTCCGTTTTCAAATGTTTTATTTTTGAACGTCAGTTCACATTTGTAGGTGGATCATCAGTGTTAGAGCTAAAATTAGCATGTTTAAAGTGATTTTCATGCTTCCAGGGGCTCGGGAAGTTAATTAAATACCATTTGGAGGCATTTAATGTTCGAGCAAAAACGGCTGATTTTCGACAAAAGAGATAACACCCCCCCATTACGTCATGCTTCAGAAATGTGGAAAATGGTCCGTTTTCAAATGTTTTATTTTTGAACGTCAGTTCACATTTGTAGGTGGATCATCAGTGTTAGAGCTAAAATTAGCATGTTTAAAGTGATTTTCATGCTTCCAGGGGCCCAAAACACAAGATTTATGGAATGGTTAAAAGTGCATGAAAATGGCCAATTTACTCACTCTGAGTTCTCAAAAAGGGTTTCTTCACCCCGGGAAGTTAATTAAATACCATTTGGAGGCATTTAATGTTAGAGCAAAAACAGCTGATTTTCGACAAAAGAGATAACACCCCCCCATTACGTCATGCTTCAGAAATGTGGAAAATGGTCCGTTTTCAAATGTTTTATTTTTGAACGTCAGTTCACATTTGTAGGTGGATCATCAGTGTTAGAGCTAAAATTAGCATGTTTAAAGTGATTTTCATGCTTCCAGGGGCTCGGGAAGTTAATTAAATACCATTTGGAGGCATTTAATGTTAGAGCAAAAACGGCTGATTTTCGACAAAAGAGATAACACCCCCCCATTACGTCATGCTTCAGAAATGTGGAAAATGGTCCGTTTTCAAATGTTTTATTTTTGAACGTCAGTTCACATTTGTAGGTGAATCATCAGTGTTAGAGCTAAAATTAGCATGTTTAAAGTGATTTTCATGCTTCCAGGGGCTCGGGAAGTTAATTAAATACCATTTGGAGGAATTTAATGTTCGAGCAAAAACGGCTGATTTTCGACAAAAGAGATAACACCCCCCCATTACGTCATGCTTCAGAAATGTGGAAAATGGTCCGTTTTCAAATGTTTTATTTTTGAACGTCAGTTCACATTTGTAGGTGGATCATCAGTGTTAGAGCTAAAATTAGCATGTTTAAAGTGATTTTCATGCTTCCAGGGGCTCGGGAAGTTAATTAAATACCATTTGGAGGCATTTAATGTTCAAGCAAAAACGGCTGATTTTCGACAAAAGAGATAACACCCCCCCATTACGTCATGCTTCAGAAATGTGGAAAATGGTCCGTTTTCAAATGTTTTATTTTTGAACGTCAGTTCACATTTGTAGGTGGATCATCAGTGTTAGAGCTAAAATTAGCATGTTTAAAGTGATTTTCATGCTTCCAGGGGCTCGGGAAGTTAATTAAATACCATTTGGAGGCATTTAATGTTCGAGCAAAAACGGCTGATTTTCGACAAAAGAGATAACACCCCCCCATTACGTCATGCTTCAGAAATGTGGAAAATGGTCCGTTTTCAAATGTTTCATTTTTGAACGTCAGTTCACATTTGTAGGTGGATCATCAGTGTTAGAGCTAAAATTAGCATGTTTAAAGTGATTTTCATGCTTCCAGGGGCCCAAAACACAAGATTTATGGAATGGTTAAAAGTGCATGAAAATGGCCAATTTACTCACTCTGAGTTCTCAAAAAGGGTTTCTTCACCCCGGGAAGTTAATTAAATACCATTTGGAGGCATTTAATGTTAGAGGAAAAACGGCTGATTTTCGACAAAAGAGATAACACCCCCCCATTACGTCATGCTTCAGAAATGTGGAAAATGGTCCGTTTTCAAATGTTTTATTTTTGAACGTCAGTTCACATTTGTAGGTGGATCATCAGTGTTAGAGCTAAAATTAGCATGTTTAAAGTGATTTTCATGCTTCCAGGGGCTCGGGAAGTTAATTAAATACCATTTGGAGGCATTTAATGTTAGAGCAAAAACGGCTGATTTTCCACAAAAGAGATAACACCCCCCCATTACGTCATGCTTCAGAAATGTGGAAAATGGTCCGTTTTCAAATGTTTTATTTTTGAACGTCAGTTCACATTTGTAGGTGGATCATCAGTGTTAGAGCTAAAATTAGCATGTTTAAAGTGATTTTCATGCTTCCAGGGGCTCGGGAAGTTAATTAAATACCATTTGGAGGCATTTAATGTTCGAGCAAAAACGGCTGATTTTCGACAAAAGAGATAACACCCCCCCATTACGTCATGCTTCAGAAATGTGGAAAATGGTCCGTTTTCAAATGTTTTATTTTTGAACGCCAGTTCACATTTGTAGGTGGATCATCAGTGTTAGAGCTAAAATTAGCATGTTTAAAGTGATTTTCATGCTTCCAGGGGCTCGGGAAGTTAATTAAATACCATTTGGAGGCATTTAATGTTCGAGCAAAAACGGCTGATTTTCGACAAAAGAGATAACACCCCCCATTACGTCATGCTTCAGAAATGTGGAAAATGGTCCGTTTTCAAATGTTTTTTTTTTTAACGTAAGTTCACATTTGTAGGTGGATCATCAGTGTTAGAGCTAAAATTAGCATGTTTAAAGCGATTTTCATGCTTCCAGGGGCTCGGGAAGTTAATTAAATACCATTTGGAGGCATTTAATGTTCGAGCAAAAACGGCTGATTTTCGACAAAAGAGATAACACCCCCCATCACGTCATGCTTCAGAAATGTGGAAAATGGTCCGTTTTCAAATGTTTTATTTTTGAACGTCAGTTCACATTTGTAGGTGGATCATCAGTGTTAGAGCTAAAATTAGCATGTTTAAAGTGATTTTCATGCTTCCAGGGGCCCAAAACACAAAATTTATGGAATGGTTAAAAGTGCATGAAAATGGCCAATTTACTCACTCTGAGTTCTCAAAAAGGGTTTCTTCACCGCGGGAAGTTAATTAAATACCATTTGGAGGCATTTAATGTTCGAGCTAAAACGGCTGATTTTCGATAAAAGAGATAACACCCCCCCATTACGTCATGCTTCAGAAATGTGGAAAATGGTCCGTTTTCAAATGTTTTATTTTTGAACGTCAGTTCACATTTGTAGGTGGATCATCAGTGTTAGAGCTAAAATTAGCATGTTTAAAGTGATTTTCATGCTTCCAGGGGCCCAAAACACAAGATTTATGGAATGGTTAAAAGTGCATGAAAATGGCCAATTTACTCACTCTGAGTTCTCAAAAAGGGTTTCTTCACCCCGGGAAGTTAATTAAATACCATTTGGAGGCATTTAATGTTAGAGCAAAAACGGCTGATTTTCGACAAGAGATAACACCCCCCCATTACGTCATGCTTCAGAAATGTGGAAAATGGTCCCTTTTCAAATGTTTTATTTTTGAACGTCAGTTCACATTTGTAGGTGGATCATCAGTGTTAGAGCTAAAATTAGCATGTTTAAAGTGATTTTCATGCTTCCAGGGGCTCGGGAAGTTAATTAAATACCATTTGGAGGCATTTAATGTTAGAGCAAAAACGGCTGATTTTCGACAAAAGAGATAACACCCCCCCATTACGTCATGCTTCAGAAATGTGGAAAATGGTCCGTTTTCAAATGTTTTATTTTTGAACGTCAGTTCACATTTGTAGGTGGATCATCAGTGTTAGAGCTAAAATTAGCATGTTTAAAGTGATTTTCATGCTTCCAGGGGCTCGGGAAGTTAATTAAATACCATTTGGAGGCATTTAATGTTCGAGCAAAAACGGCTGATTTTCGACAAAAGAGATAACACCCCCCCATTACGTCATGCTTCAGAAATGTGGAAAATGGTCTGTTTTCAAATGTTTTATTTTTGAACGTCAGTTCACATTTGTAGGTGGATCATCAGTGTTAGAGCTAAAATTAGCATGTTTAAAGTGATTTTCATGCTTCCAGGGGCCCAAAACACAAGATTTATGGAATGGTTAAAAGTGCATGAAAATGGCCAATTTACTCACTCTGAGTTCTCAAAAAGGGTTTCTTCACCCCGGGAAGTTAATTAAATACCATTTGGAGGCATTTAATGTTCGAGCAAAAACGGCTGATTTTCGACAAAAGAGATAACACCCCCCCATTACGTCATGCTTCAGAAATGTGGAAAATGGTCCGTTTTCAAATGTTTTATTTTTGAACGTCAGTTCACATTTGTAGGTGGATCATCAGTGTTAGAGCTAAAATTAGCATGTTTAAAGTGATTTTCATGCTTCCAGGGGCTCGGGAAGTTAATTAAATACCATTTGGAGGCATTTAATGTTCGAGCAAAAACGGCTGATTTTCGACAAAAGAGATAACACCCCCCCATTACGTCATGCTTCAGAAATGTGGAAAATGGTCCGTTTTCAAATGTTTTATTTTTGAACGTCAGTTCACATTTGTAGGTGGATCATCAGTGTTAGAGCTAAAATTAGCATGTTTAAAGTGATTTTCATGCTTCCAGGGGCTCGGGAAGTTAATTAAATACCATTTGGAGGCATTTAATGTTCGAGCAAAAACGGCTGATTTTCGACAAAAGAGATAACACCCCCCCATTACGTCATGCTTCAGAAATGTGGAAAATGGTCCGTTTTCAAATGTTTTATTTTTGAACGTCAGTTCACATTTGTAGGTGGATCATCAGTGTTAGAGCTAAAATTAGCATGTTTAAAGTGATTTTCATGCTTCCAGGGGCTCGGGAAGTTAATTAAATACCATTTGGAGGCATTTAATGTTCGAGCAAAAACGGCTGATTTTCGACAAAAGAGATAACACCCCCCCATTACGTCATGCTTCAGAAATGTGGAAAATGGTCCGTTTTCAAATGTTTTATTTTTGAACGTAAGTTCACATTTGTAGGTGGATCATCAGTGTTAGAGCTAAAATTAGCATGTTTAAAGTGATTTTCATGCTTCCAGGGGCCCAAAACACAAGATTTATGGAATGGTTAAAAGTGCATGAAAATGGCCAATTTACTCACTCTGAGTTCTCAAAAAGGGTTTCTTCACCCCGGGAAGTTAATTAAAGACCATTTGGAGGCATTTAATGTTCGAGCAAAAACGGCTGATTTTCGACAAAAGAGATAACACCCCCCCATTACGTCATGCTTCAGAAATGTGGAAAATGGTCCGTTTTCAAATGTTTTATTTTTGAACGTCAGTTCACATTTGTAGGTGGATCATCAGTGTTAGAGCTAAAATTAGCATGTTTAAAGTGATTTTCATGCTTCCAGGGGCCCAAAACACAAGATTTATGGAATGGTTAAAAGTGCATGAAAATGGCCAATTTACTCACTCTGAGTTCTCAAAAAGGGTTTCTTCACCCCGGGAAGTTAATTAAATACCATTTGGAGGCATTTAATGTTAGAGCAAAAACGGCTGATTTTCGACAAAAGAGATAACACCCCCCCATTACGTCATGCTTCAGAAATGTGGAAAATGGTCCGTTTTCAAATGTTTTATTTTTGAACGTCAGTTCACATTTGTAGGTGGATCATCAGTGTTAGAGCTAAAATTAGCATGTTTAAAGTGATTTTCATGCTTCCAGGGGCTCGGGAAGTTAATTAAATACCATTTGGAGGCATTTAATGTTCGAGCAAAAACGGCTGATTTTCGACAAAACAGATAACACCCCCCCATTACGTCATGCTTCAGAAATGTGGAAAATGGTCCGTTTTCAAATGTTTTATCTTTGAACGTCAGTTCACATTTGTAGGTGGATCATCAGTGTTAGAGCTAAAATTAGCATGTTTAAAGTGATTTTCATGCTTCCAGGGGCCCAAAACACAAGATTTATGGAATGGTTAAAAGTGCATGAAAATGGCCAATTTACTCACTCTGAGTTCTCAAAAAGGGTTTCTTCACCCCGGGAAGTTAATTAAATACCATTTGGAGGCATTTAATGTTCGAGCAAAAACGGCTGATTTTCGACAAAAGAGATAACACCCCCCCATTACGTCATGCTTCAGAAATGTGGAAAATGGTCCGTTTTCAAATGTTTTATTTTTGAACGTCAGTTCACATTTGTAGGTGGATCATCAGTGTGAGAGCTAAAATTAGCATGTTTAAAGTGATTTTCATGCTTCCAGGGGCCCAAAACACAAGATTTATGGAATGGTTAAAAGTGCATGAAAATGGCCAATTTACTCACTCTGAGTTCTCAAAAAGGGTTTCTTCACCCCGGGAAGTTAATTAAATACCATTTGGAGGCATTTAATGTTCGAGCAAAAACGGCTGATTTTCGACAACAGAGATAACACCCCCCATTACGTCATGCTTCAGAAATGTGGAAAATGGTCCGTTTTCAAATGTTTTATTTTTGAACGTCAGTTCACATTTGTAGGTGGATCATCAGTGTTAGAGCTAAAATTAGCATGTTTAAAGTGATTTTCATGCTTCCAGGGGCTCGGGAAGTGAAATAAATACCATTTGGAGGCATTTAATGTTCGAGCAAAAACGGCTGATTTTCGACAAAAGAGATAACACCCCCCCATTACGTCATGCTTCAGAAATGTGGAAAATGGTCCGTTTTCAAATGTTTTATTTTTGAACGTCAGTTCACATTTGTAGGTGGATCATCACTGTTAGAGCTAAAATTAGCATGTTTAAAGTGATTTTCATGCTTCCAGGGGCTCGGGAAGTTAATTAAATACCATTTGGAGGCATTTAATGTTCGAGCAAAAACGGCTGATTTTCGACAAAAGAGATAACACCCCCCCATTACGTCATGCTTCAGAAATGTGGAAAATGGTCCGTTTTCAAATGTTTTATTTTTGAACGCCAGTTCACATTTGTAGGTGGATCATCAGTGTTAGAGCTAAAATTAGCATGTTTAAAGTGATTTTCATGCTTCCAGGGGCTCGGGAAGTTAATTAAATACCATTTGGAGGCATTTAATGTTCGAGCAAAAACGGCTGATTTTCGACAAAAGAGATAACACCCCCCCCATTACGTCATGCTTCAGAAATGTGCAAAATGGTCCGTTTTCAAATGTTTTATTTTTGAACGTAAGTTCACATTTGTAGGTGGATCATCAGTGTTAGAGCTAAAATTAGCATGTTTAAAGTGATTTTCATGCTTCCAGGGGCTCGGGAAGTTAATTAAATACCATTTGGAGGCATTTAATGTTCGAGCAAAAACGGCTGATTTTCGACAAAAGAGATAACACCCCCCCATTACGTCATGCTTCAGAAATGTGGAAAATGGTCTGTTTTCAAATGTTTTATTTTTGAACGTCAGTTCACATTTGTAGGTGGATCATCAGTGTTAGAGCTAAAATTAGCATGTTTAAAGTGATTTTCATGCTTCCAGGGGCCCAAAACACAAAATTTATGGAATGGTTAAAAGTGCATGAAAATGGCCAATTTACTCACTCTGAGTTCTCAAAAAGGGTTTCTTCACCCCGGGAAGTTAATTAAATACCATTTGGAGGCATTTAATGTTCGAGCAAAAACGGCTGATTTTCGACAAAAGAGATAACACCCCCCCATTACGTCATGCTTCAGAAATGTGGATAATGGTCCGTTTTCAAATGTTTTATTTTTGAACGTCAGTTCACATTTGTAGGTGGATCATCAGTGTTAGAGCTAAAATTAGCATGTTTAAAGTGATTTTCATGCTTCCAGGGGCCCAAAACACAAGATTTATGGAATGGTTAAAAGTGCATGAAAATGGCCAATTTACTCACTCTGAGTTCTCAAAAAGGGTTTCTTCACCCCGGGAAGTTAATTAAATACCATTTGGAGGCATTTAATGTTAGAGCAAAAATGGCTGATTTTCGACAAGAGATAACACCCCCCCATTACGTCATGCTTCAGAAATGTGGAAAATGGTCCCTTTTCAAATGTTTTATTTTTGAACGTCAGTTCACATTTGTAGGTGGATCATCAGTGTTAGAGCTAAAATTAGCATGTTTAAAGTGATTTTCATGCTTCCAGGGGCTCGGGAAGTTAATTAAATACCATTTGGAGGCATTTAATGTTAGAGCAAAAACGGCTGATTTTCGACAAAAGAGATAACACCCCCGCATTACGTCATGCTTTCAGAAATGTGGAAAATGGTCCGTTTTCAAATGTTTTATTTTTGAACGTCAGTTCACATTTGTAGGTGGATCATCAGTGTTAGAGCTAAAATTAGCATGTTTAAAGTGATTTTCATGCTTCCAGGGGCTCGGGAAGTTAATTAAATACCATTTGGAGGCATTTAATGTTCAAGCAAAAACGGCTGATTTTCGACAAAAGAGATAACACCCCCCCATTACGTCATGCTTCAGAAATGTGGAAAATGGTCCGTTTTCAAATGTTTTATTTTTGAACGTCAGTTCACATTTGTAGGTGGATCATCAGTGTTAGAGCTAAAATTAGCATGTTTAAAGTGATTTTCATGCTTCCAGGGGCTCGGGAAGTTAATTAAATACCATTTGGAGGCATTTAATGTTCGAGCAAAAACGGCTGATTTTCGACAAAAGAGATAACACCCCCCCATTACGTCATGCTTCAGAAATGTGGAAAATGGTCCGTTTTCAAATGTTTCATTTTTGAACGTCAGTTCACATTTGTAGGTGGATCATCAGTGTTAGAGCTAAAATTAGCATGTTTAAAGTGATTTTCATGCTTCCAGGGGCCCAAAACACAAGATTTATGGAATGGTTAAAAGTGCATGAAAATGGCCAATTTACTCACTCTGAGTTCTCAAAAAGGGTTTCTTCACCCCGGGAAGTTAATTAAATACCATTTGGAGGCATTTAATGTTAGAGGAAAAACGGCTGATTTTCGACAAAAGAGATAACACCCCCCCATTACGTCATGCTTCAGAAATGTGGAAAATGGTCCGTTTTCAAATGTTTTATTTTTGAACGTCAGTTCACATTTGTAGGTGGATCATCAGTGTTAGAGCTAAAATTAGCATGTTTAAAGTGATTTTCATGCTTCCAGGGGCTCGGGAAGTTAATTAAATACCATTTGGAGGCATTTAATGTTAGAGCAAAAACGGCTGATTTTCCACAAAAGAGATAACACCCCCCCATTACGTCATGCTTCAGAAATGTGGAAAATGGTCCGTTTTCAAATGTTTTATTTTTGAACGTCAGTTCACATTTGTAGGTGGATCATCAGTGTTAGAGCTAAAATTAGCATGTTTAAAGTGATTTTCATGCTTCCAGGGGCTCGGGAAGTTAATTAAATACCATTTGGAGGCATTTAATGTTCGAGCAAAAACGGCTGATTTTCGACAAAAGAGATAACACCCCCCCATTACGTCATGCTTCAGAAATGTGGAAAATGGTCCGTTTTCAAATGTTTTATTTTTGAACGCCAGTTCACATTTGTAGGTGGATCATCAGTGTTAGAGCTAAAATTAGCATGTTTAAAGTGATTTTCATGCTTCCAGGGGCTCGGGAAGTTAATTAAATACCATTTGGAGGCATTTAATGTTCGAGCAAAAACGGCTGATTTTCGACAAAAGAGATAACACCCCCCCATTACGTCATGCTTCAGAAATGTGGAAAATGGTCCGTTTTCAAATGTTTTTTTTTTTAACCTAAGTTCACATTTGTAGGTGGATCATCAGTGTTAGAGCTAAAATTAGCATGTTTAACGCGATTTTCATGCTTCCAGGGGCTCGGGAAGTTAATTAAATACCATTTGGAGGCATTTAATGTTCGAGCAAAAACGGCTGATTTTCGACAAAAGAGATAACACCCCCCATCACGTCATGCTTCAGAAATGTGGAAAATGGTCCGTTTTCAAATGTTTTATTTTTGAACGTCAGTTCACATTTGTAGGTGGATCATCAGTGTTAGAGCTAAAATTAGCATGTTTAAAGTGATTTTCATGCTTCCAGGGGCCCAAAACACAAAATTTATGGAATGGTTAAAAGTGCATGAAAATGGCCAATTTACTCACTCTGAGTTCTCAAAAAGGGTTTCTTCACCGCGGGAAGTTAATTAAATACCATTTGGAGGCATTTAATGTTCGAGCTAAAACGGCTGATTTTCGATAAAAGAGATAACACCCCCCCATTACGTCATGCTTCAGAAATGTGGAAAATGGTCCGTTTTCAAATGTTTTATTTTTGAACGTCAGTTCACATTTGTAGGTGGATCATCAGTGTTAGAGCTAAAATTAGCATGTTTAAAGTGATTTTCATGCTTCCAGGGGCCCAAAACACAAGATTTATGGAATGGTTAAAAGTGCATGAAAATGGCCAATTTACTCACTCTGAGTTCTCAAAAAGGGTTTCTTCACCCCGGGAAGTTAATTAAATACCATTTGGAGGCATTTAATGTTAGAGCAAAAACGGCTGATTTTCGACAAGAGATAACACCCCCCCATTACGTCATGCTTCAGAAATGTGGAAAATGGTCCCTTTTCAAATGTTTTATTTTTGAACGTCAGTTCACATTTGTAGGTGGATCATCAGTGTTAGAGCTAAAATTAGCATGTTTAAAGTGATTTTCATGCTTCCAGGGGCTCGGGAAGTTAATTAAATACCATTTGGAGGCATTTAATGTTAGAGCAAAAACGGCTGATTTTCGACAAAAGAGATAACACCCCCCCATTACGTCATGCTTCAGAAATGTGGAAAATGGTCCGTTTTCAAATGTTTTATTTTTGAACGTCAGTTCACATTTGTAGGTGGATCATCAGTGTTAGAGCTAAAATTAGCATGTTTAAAGTGATTTTCATGCTTCCAGGGGCTCGGGAAGTTAATTAAATACCATTTGGAGGCATTTAATGTTCGAGCAAAAACGGCTGATTTTCGACAAAAGAGATAACACCCCCCCATTACGTCATGCTTCAGAAATGTGGAAAATGGTCTGTTTTCAAATGTTTTATTTTTGAACGTCAGTTCACATTTGTAGGTGGATCATCAGTGTTAGAGCTAAAATTAGCATGTTTAAAGTGATTTTCATGCTTCCAGGGGCCCAAAACACAAGATTTATGGAATGGTTAAAAGTGCATGAAAATGGCCAATTTACTCACTCTGAGTTCTCAAAAAGGGTTTCTTCACCCCGGGAAGTTAATTAAATACCATTTGGAGGCATTTAATGTTCGAGCAAAAACGGCTGATTTTCGACAAAAGAGATAACACCCCCCCATTACGTCATGCTTCAGAAATGTGGAAAATGGTCCGTTTTCAAATGTTTTATTTTTGAACGTCAGTTCACATTTGTAGGTGGATCATCAGTGTTAGAGCTAAAATTAGCATGTTTAAAGTGATTTTCATGCTTCCAGGGGCTCGGGAAGTTAATTAAATACCATTTGGAGGCATTTAATGTTCGAGCAAAAACGGCTGATTTTCGACAAAAGAGATAACACCCCCCCATTACGTCATGCTTCAGAAATGTGGAAAATGGTCCGTTTTCAAATGTTTCATTTTTGAACGTCAGTTCACATTTGTAGGTGGATCATCAGTGTTAGAGCTAAAATTAGCATGTTTAAAGTGATTTTCATGCTTCCAGGGGCCCAAAACACAAGATTTATGGAATGGTTAAAAGTGCATGAAAATGGCCAATTTACTCACTCTGAGTTCTCAAAAAGGGTTTCTTCACCCCGGGAAGTTAATTAAATACCATTTGGAGGCATTTAATGTTAGAGGAAAAACGGCTGATTTTCGACAAAAGAGATAACACCCCCCCATTACGTCATGCTTCAGAAATGTGGAAAATGGTCCGTTTTCAAATGTTTTATTTTTGAACGTCAGTTCACATTTGTAGGTGGATCATCAGTGTTAGAGCTAAAATTAGCATGTTTAAAATGATTTTCATGCTTCCAGGGGCTCGGGAAGTTAATTAAATACCATTTGGAGGCATTTAATGTTAGAGCAAAAACGGCTGATTTTCCACAAAAGAGATAACACCCCCCCATTACGTCATGCTTCAGAAATGTGGAAAATGGTCCGTTTTCAAAAGTTTTATTTTTGAACGTCAGTTCACATTTGTAGGTGGATCATCAGTGTTAGAGCTAAAATTAGCATGTTTAAAGTGATTTTCATGCTTCCAGGGGCTCGGGAAGTTAATTAAATACCATTTGGAGGCATTTAATGTTCGAGCAAAAACGGCTGATTTTCGACAAAAGAGATAACACCCCCCCATTACGTCATGCTTCAGAAATGTGGAAAATGGTCCGTTTTCAAATGTTTTATTTTTGAACGCCAGTTCACATTTGTAGGTGGATCATCAGTGTTAGAGCTAAAATTAGCATGTTTAAAGTGATTTTCATGCTTCCAGGGGCTCGGGAAGTTAATTAAATACCATTTGGAGGCATTTAATGTTCGAGCAAAAACGGCTGATTTTCGACAAAAGAGATAACACCCCCCCATTACGTCATGCTTCAGAAATGTGGAAAATGGTCCGTTTTCAAATGTTTTATTTTTGAACGTCAGTTCACATTTGTAGGTGGATCATCAGTGTTAGAGCTAAAATTAGCATGTTTAAAGTGATTTTCATGCTTCCAGGGGCCCAAAACACAAAATTTATGGAATGGTTAAAAGTGCATGAAAATGGCCAATTTACTCACTCTGAGTTCTCAAAAAGGGTTTCTTCACCGCGGGAAGTTAATTAAATACCATTTGGAGGCATTTAATGTTAGAGCAAAAACGGCTGATTTTCGACAAGAGATAACACCCCCCCATTACGTCATGCTTCAGAAATGTGGAAAATGGTCCCTTTTCAAATGTTTTATTTTTGAACGTCAGTTCACATTTGTAGGTGGATCATCAGTGTTAGAGCTAAAATTAGCATGTTTAAAGTGATTTTCATGCTTCCAGGGGCTCGGGAAGTTAATTAAATACCATTTGGAGGCATTTAATGTTAGAGCAAAAACGGCTGATTTTCGACAAAAGAGATAACACCCCCCCATTACGTCATGCTTCAGAAATGTGGAAAATGGTCCGTTTTCAAATGTTTTATTTTTGAACGTCAGTTCACATTTGTAGGTGGATCATCAGTGTTAGAGCTAAAATTAGCATGTTTAAAGTGATTTTCATGCTTCCAGGGGCTCGGGAAGTTAATTAAATACCATTTGGAGGCATTTAATGTTCGAGCAAAAACGGCTGATTTTCGACAAAAGAGATAACACCCCCCCATTACGTCATGCTTCAGAAATGTGGAAAATGGTCTGTTTTCAAATGTTTTATTTTTGAACGTCAGTTCACATTTGTAGGTGGATCATCAGTGTTAGAGCTAAAATTAGCATGTTTAAAGTGATTTTCATGCTTCCAGGGGCCCAAAACACAAGATTTATGGAATGGTTAAAAGTGCATGAAAATGGCCAATTTACTCACTCTGAGTTCTCAAAAAGGGTTTCTTCACCCCGGGAAGTTAATTAAATACCATTTGGAGGCATTTAATGTTCGAGCAAAAACGGCTGATTTTCGACAAAAGAGATAACACCCCCCCATTACGTCATGCTTCAGAAATGTGGAAAATGGTCCGTTTTCAAATGTTTTATTTTTTAACGTCAGTTCACATTTGTAGGTGGATCATCAGTGTTAGAGCTAAAATTAGCATGTTTAAAGTGATTTTCATGCTTCTTGGGGCCCAAAACACAAGATTCATGGAATGGTTAAAAGTGCATGAAAATGGCCAATTTACTCACTCTGAGTTCTCAAAAAGGGTTTCTTCACCCCGGGAAGTTAATTAAATACCATTTGGAGGCATTTAATGTTCGAGCAAAAACGGCTGATTTTCGACAAAAGAGATAACACCCCCCCATTACGTCATGCTTCAGAAATGTGGAAAATGGTCCGTTTTCAAATGTTTTATTTTTGAACGTCAGTTCACATTTGTAGGTGGATCATCAGTGTTAGAGCTAAAATTAGCATGTTTAAAGTGATTTTCATGCTTCTTGGGGCCCAAAACACAAGATTTATGGAATGGTTAAAAGTGCATGAAAATGGCCAATTTACTCACTCTGAGTTCTCAAAAAGGGTTTCTTCACCCCGGGAAGTTAATTAAATACCATTTGGAGGCATTTAATGTTTGAGCAAAAACGGCTGATTTTC
Source organism: Lissotriton vulgaris (assembly GCF_964263255.1). NCBI lineage: Eukaryota > Metazoa > Chordata > Amphibia > Caudata > Salamandridae > Lissotriton > Lissotriton vulgaris. The sequence goes on along the minus strand of NW_028241398.1, from coordinate 135,339 downwards.
GACAAAAGAGATAACACCCCCCCATTACGTCATGCTCCAGAAATGTGGAAAATGGTCCGTTTTCAAATGTTTTATTTTTGAACGTCAGTTCACATTTGTAGGTGGATCATCAGTGTTAGAGCTAAAATTAGCATGTTTAAAGTGATTTTCATGCTTCCAGGGGCTCGGGAAGTTAATTAAATACCATTTGGAGGCATTTAATGTTCGAGCAAAAGCGGCTGATTTTCGACAAAAGAGATAACACCCCCCCATTACGTCATGCTTCAGAAATGTGGAAAATGGTCCGTTTTCAAATGTTTTATTTTTGAACGTCAGTTCACATTTGTAGGTGGATCATCAGTGTTAGAGCTAAAATTAGCATGTTTAAAGTGATTTTCATGCTTCCAGGGGCTCGGGAAGTTAATTAAATACCATTTGGAGGCATTTAATGTTCGAGCAAAAACGGCTGATTTTCGACAAAAGAGATAACACCCCCCCATTACGTCATGCTTCAGAAATGTGGAAAATGGTCCGTTTTCAAATGTTTCATTTTTGAACGTCAGTTCACATTTGTAGGTGGATCATCAGTGTTAGAGCTAAAATTAGCATGTTTAAAGTGATTTTCATGCTTCCAGGGGCCCAAAACACAAGATTTATGGAATGGTTAAAAGTGCATGAAAATGGCCAATTTACTCACTCTGAGTTCTCAAAAAGGGTTTCTTCACCCCGGGAAGTTAATTAAATACCATTTGGAGGCATTTAATGTTAGAGCAAAAACGGCTGATTTTCGACAAAAGAGATAACACCCCCCCATTACGTCATGCTTCAGAAATGTGGAAAATGGTCCGTTTTCAAATGTTTTATTTTTGAACGTCAGTTCACATTTGTAGGTGGATCATCAGTGTTAGAGCTAAAATTAGCATGTTTAAAGTGATTTTCACGCTTCCAGGGGCTCGGGAAGTTAATTAAATACCATTTGGAGGCATTTAATGTTCGAGCAAAAACGGCTGATTTTCGACAAAAGAGATAACACCCCCCCATTACGTCATGCTTCAGAAATGTGGAAAATGGTCCGTTTTCAAATGTTTTATTTTTGAACGTCAGTTCACATTTGTAGGTGGATCATCAGTGTTAGAGCTAAAATTAGCATGTTTAAAGTGATTTTCATGCTTCCAGGGGCTCGGGAAGTTAATTAAATACCATTTGGAGGCATTTAATGTTCGAGCAAAAACGGCTGATTTTCGACAAAAGAGATGACACCCCCCCATTACGTCATGCTTCAGAAATGTGGAAAATGGTCCGTTTTCAAATGTTTTATTTTTGAACGTCAGTTCACATTTGTAGGTGGATCATCAGTGTTAGAGCTAAAATTAGCATGTTTAAAGTGATTTTCATGCTTCCAGGGGCCCAAAACACAAGATTTATGGAATGGTTAAAAGTGCATGAAAATGGCCAATTTACTCACTCTGAGTTCTCAAAAAGGGTTTCTTCACCCCGGGAAGTTAATTAAATACCATTTGGAGGATTTTAATGTTCGAGCAAAAACGGCTGATTTTCGACAAAAGAGATAACACCCCCCCATTACGTCATGCTTCAGAAATGTGGAAAATGGTCCGTTTTCAAATGTTTTATTTTTGAACGTCAGTTCACATTTGTAGGTGGATCATCAGTGTTAGAGCTAAAATTAGCATGTTTAAAGTGATTTTCATGCTTCCAGGGGCTCGGGAAGTTAATTAAATACCATTTGGAGGCATTTAATGTTAGAGCAAAAACGGCTGATTTTCCACAAAAGAGATAACGCACCCCCATTACGTCATGCTTCAGAAATGTGGAAAATGGTCCGTTTTTAAATGTTTTATTTTTGAACGTCAGTTCACATTTGTAGGTGGATCATCAGTGTTAGAGCTAAAATTAGCATGTTTAAAGTGATTTTCATGCTTCCAGGGGCTCGGGAAGTTAATTAAATACCATTTGGAGGCATTTAATGTTCGAGCAAAAACGGCTGATTTTCGACAAAAGAGATAACACCCCCCCATTACGTCATGCTTCAGAAATGTGGAAAATGGTCCGTTTTCAAATGTTTTATTTTTGAACGTCAGTTCACATTTGTAGGTGGATCATCAGTGTTAGAGCTAAAATTAGCATGTTTAAAGTGATTTTCATGCTTCCAGGGGCTCGGGAAGTTAATGAAATACCATTTGGAGGCATTTAATGTTCGAGCAAAAACGGCTGATTTTCGACAAAAGAGATAACACCCCCCCATTACGTCATGCTTCAGAAATGTGGAAAATGGTCCGTTTTCAAATGTTTTATTTTTGAACGTCAGTTCACATTTGTAGGTGGATCATCAGTGTTAGAGCTAAAATTAGCATGTTTAAAGTGATTTTCATGCTTCCAGGGGCCCAAAACACAAGATTTATGGAATGGATAAAAGTGCATGAAAATGGCCAATTTACTCACTCTGAGTTCTCAAAAAGGGTTTCTTCACCCCGGGAAGTTAATTAAATACCATTTGGAGGCATTTAATGTTCGAGCAAAAACGGGTGATTTTCGACAAAAGAGATAACACCCCCCCATTACGTCATGCTTCAGAAATGTGGAAAATGGTCCGTTTTCAAATGTTTTATTTTTGAACGTCAGTTCACATTTGTAGGTGGATCATCAGTGTTAGAGCTAAAATTAGCATGTTTAAAGTGATTTTCATGCTTCCAGGGGCTCGGGAAGTTAATTAAATACCATTTGGAGGCATTTAATGTTCGAGCAAAAACGGCTGATTTTCGACAAAAGAGATAACACCCCCCCATTACGTCATGCTTCAGAAATGTGGAAAATGGTCCGTTTTCAAATGTTTTATTTTTGAACGTCAGTTCACATTTGTAGGTGGATCATCAGTGTTAGAGCTAAAATTAGCATGTTTAAAGTGATTTTCATGCTTCCAGGGGCCCAAAACACAAGATTTATGGAATGGTTAAAAGTGCATGAAAATGGCCAATTTACTCACTCTGAGTTCTCAAAAAGGGTTTCTTTACCCCGGGAAGTTAATTAAATACCATTTGGAGGATTTTAATGTTCGAGCAAAAACGGCTGATTTTCGACAAAAGAGATAACACCCCCCCATTACGTCATGCTTCAGAAATGTGGAAAATGGTCCGTTTTCAAATGTTTTATTTTTGAACGTCAGTTCACATTTGTAGGTGGATCATCAGTGTTAGAGCTAAAATTAGCATGTTTAAAGTGATTTTCATGCTTCCAGGGGCTCGGGAAGTTAATTAAATACCATTTGGAGGCATTTAATGTTCGAGCAAAAACGGCTGATTTTCGACAAAAGAGATGACACCCCCCCATTACGTCATGCTTCAGAAATGTGGAAAATGGTCCGTTTTCAAATGTTTTATTTTTGAACGTCAGTTCACATTTGTAGGTGGATCATCAGTGTTAGAGCTAAAATTAGCATGTTTAAAGTGATTTTCATGCTTCCAGGGGCCCAAAACACAAGATTTATGGAATGGTTAAAAGTGCATGAAAATGGCCAATTTACTCACTCTGAGTTCTCAAAAAGGGTTTCTTCACCCCGGGAAGTTAATTAAATACCATTTGGAGGATTTTAATGTTCGAGCAAAAACGGCTGATTTTCGACAAAAGAGATAACACCCCCCCATTACGTCATGCTTCAGAAATGTGGAAAATGGTCCGTTTTCAAATGTTTTATTTTTGAACGTCAGTTCACATTTGTAGGTGGATCATCAGTGTTAGAGCTAAAATTAGCATGTTTAAAGTGATTTTCATGCTTCCAGGGGCTCGGGAAGTTAATTAAATACCATTTGGAGGCATTTAATGTTCGAGCAAAAACGGCTGATTTTCGACAAAAGAGATAACACCCCCCATTACGTCATGCTTCAGAAATGTGGAAAATGGTCCGTTTTCAAATGTTTTATTTTTGAACGTCAGTTCACATTTGTAGGTGGATCATCAGTGTTAGAGCTAAAATTAGCATGTTTAAAGTGATTTTCATGCTTCCAGGGGCTCGGGAAGTTAATTAAATACCATTTGGAGGCATTTAATGTTCGAGCAAAAACGGCTGATTTTCGACAAAAGAGATAACACCCCCCCATTACTTCATGCTTCAGAAATGTGGAAAATGGTCCGTTTTCAAATGTTTTATTTTTGAACGTCAGTTCACATTTGTAGGTGGATCATCAGTGTTAGAGCTAAAATTAGCATGTTTAAAGTGATTTTCATGCTTCCAGGGGCTCGGGAAGTTAATTAAATACCATTTGGAGGCATTTAATGTTTGAGCAAAAACGGCTGATTTTCGACAAAAGAGATAACACCCCCCCATTACGTCATGCTTCAGAAATGTGGAAAATGGTCCGTTTTCAAATGTTTCATTTTTGAACGTCAGTTCACATTTGTAGGTGGATCATCAGTGTTAGAGCTAAAATTAGCATGTTTAAAGTGATTTTCATGCTTCCAGGGGCCCAAAACACAAGATTTATGGAATGGTTAAAAGTGCATGAAAATGGCCAATTTACTCACTCTGAGTTCTCAAAAAGGGTTTCTTCACCCCGGGAAGTTAATTAAATACCATTTGGAGGCATTTAATGTTAGAGCAAAAACGGCTGATTTTCGACAAAAGAGATAACACCCCCCCATTACGTCATGCTTCAGAAATGTGGAAAATGGTCCGTTTTCAAATGTTTTATTTTTGAACGTCAGTTCACATTTGTAGGTGGATCATCAGTGTTAGAGCTAAAATTAGCATGTTTAAAGTGATTTTCATGCTTCCAGGGGCTCGGGAAGTTAATTAAATACCATTTGGAGGCATTTAATGTTAGAGCAAAAACGGCTGATTTTCCACAAAAGAGATAACGCACCCCCATTACGTCATGCTTCAGAAATGTGGAAAATGGTCCGTTTTTAAATGTTTTATTTTTGAACGTCAGTTCACATTTGTAGGTGGATCATCAGTGTTAGAGCTAAAATTAGCATGTTTAAAGTGATTTTCATGCTTCCAGGGGCTCGGGAAGTTAATTAAATACCATTTGGAGGCATTTAATGTTCGAGCAAAAACGGCTGATTTTCGACAAAAGAGATAACACCCCCCCATTACGTCATGCTTCAGAAATGTGGAAAATGGTCCGTTTTCAAATGTTTTATTTTTGAACGTCAGTTCACATTTGTAGGTGGATCATCAGTGTTAGAGCTAAAATTAGCATGTTTAAAGTGATTTTCATGCTTCCAGGGGCTCGGGAAGTTAATGAAATACCATTTGGAGGCATTTAATGTTCGAGCAAAAACGGCTGATTTTCGACAAAAGAGATAACACCCCCCCATTACGTCATGCTTCAGAAATGTGGAAAATGGTCCGTTTTCAAATGTTTTATTTTTGAACGTCAGTTCACATTTGTAGGTGGATCATCAGTGTTAGAGCTAAAATTAGCATGTTTAAAGTGATTTTCATGCTTCCAGGGGCCCAAAACACAAGATTTATGGAATGGATAAAAGTGCATGAAAATGGCCAATTTACTCACTCTGAGTTCTCAAAAAGGGTTTCTTCACCCCGGGAAGTTAATTAAATACCATTTGGAGGCATTTAATGTTCGAGCAAAAACGGCTGATTTTCGACAAAAGAGATAACACCCCCCCATTACGTCATGCTTCAGAAATGTGGAAAATGGTCCGTTTTCAAATGTTTTATTTTTGAACGTCAGTTCACATTTGTAGGTGGATCATCAGTGTTAGAGCTAAAATTAGCATGTTTAAAGTGATTTTCATGCTTCCAGGGGCTCGGGAAGTTAATTAAATACCATTTGGAGGCATTTAATGTTCGAGCAAAAACTGCTGATTTTCGACAAAAGAGATAACACCCCCCCATTACGTCATGCTTCAGAAATGTGGAAAATGGTCCGTTTTCAAATGTTTTATTTTTGAACGTCAGTTCACATTTGTAGGTGGATCATCAGTGTTAGAGCTAAAATTAGCATGTTTAAAGTGATTTTCATGCTTCCAGGGGCTCGGGAAGTTAATGAAATACCATTTGGAGGCATTTAATGTTCGAGCAAAAACGGCTGATTTTCGACAAAAGAGATAACACCCCCCCATTACGTCATGCTTCAGAAATGTGGAAAATGGTCCGTTTTCAAATGTTTTATTTTTGAACGTCAGTTCACATTTGTAGGTGGATCATCAGTGTTAGAGCTAAAATTAGCATGTTTAAAGTGATTTTCATGCTTCCAGGGGCCCAAAACACAAGATTTATGGAATGGATAAAAGTGCATGAAAATGGCCAATTTACTCACTCTGAGTTCTCAAAAAGGGTTTCTTCACCCCGGGAAGTTAATTAAATACCATTTGGAGGCATTTAATGTTCGAGCAAAAACGGCTGATTTTCGACAAAAGAGATAACACCCCCCCCATTACGTCATGCTTCAGAAATGTGGAAAATGGTCCGTTTTCAAATGTTTTATTTTTGAACGTCAGTTCACATTTGTAGGTGGATCATCAGTGTTAGAGCTAAAATTAGCATGTTTAAAGTGATTTTCATGCTTCCAGGGGCTCGGGAAGTTAATTAAATACCATTTGGAGGCATTTAATGTTCGAGCAAAAACGGCTGATTTTCGACAAAAGAGATAACACCCCCCCATTACGTCATGCTTCAGAAATGTGGAAAATGGTCCGTTTTCAAATGTTTTATTTTTGAACGTCAGTTCACATTTGTAGGTGGATCATCAGTGTTAGAGCTAAAATTAGCATGTTTAAAGTGATTTTCATGCTTCCAGGGGCCCAAAACACAAGATTTATGGAATGGTTAAAAGTGCATGAAAATGGCCAATTTACTCACTCTGAGTTCTCAAAAAGGGTTTCTTTACCCCGGGAAGTTAATTAAATACCATTTGGAGGATTTTAATGTTCGAGCAAAAACGGCTGATTTTCGACAAAAGAGATAACACCCCCCCATTACGTCATGCTTCAGAAATGTGGAAAATGGTCCGTTTTCAAATGTTTTATTTTTGAACGTCAGTTCACATTTGTAGGTGGATCATCAGTGTTAGAGCTAAAATTAGCATGTTTAAAGTGATTTTCATGCTTCCAGGGGCTCGGGAAGTTAATTAAATACCATTTGGAGGCATTTAATGTTCGAGCAAAAACGGCTGATTTTCGACAAAAGAGATAACACCCCCCCATTACGTCATGCTTCAGAAATGTGGAAAATGGTCCGTTTTCAAATGTTTTATTTTTGAACGTCAGTTCACATTTGTAGGTGGATCATCAGTGTTAGAGCTAAAATTAGCATGTTTAAAGTGATTTTCATGCTTCCAGGGGCTCGGGAAGTTAATTAAATACCATTTGGAGGCATTTAATGTTCGAGCAAAAACGGCTGATTTTCGACAAAAGAGATAACACCCCCCCATTACGTCATGCTTCAGAAATGTGGAAAATGGTCCGTTTTCAAATGTTTTATTTTTGAACGTCAGTTCACATTTGTAGGTGGATCATCAGTGTTAGAGCTAAAATTAGCATGTTTAAAGTGATTTTCATGCTTCCAGGGGCCCAAAACACAAGATTTATGGAATGGTTAAAAGTGCATGAAAATGGCCAATTTACTCACTCTGAGTTCTCAAAAAGGGTTTCTTCACCCCGGGAAGTTAATTAAATACCATTTGGAGGCATTTAATGTTCGAGCAAAAACGGCTGATTTTCGACAAAAGAGATAACACCCCCCCATTACGTCATGCTTCAGAAATGTGGAAAATGGTCCGTTTTCAAATGTTTTATTTTTGAACGTCAGTTCACATTTGTAGGTGGATCATCAGTGTTAGAGCTAAAATTAGCATGTTTAAAGTGATTTTCATGCTTCTTGGGGCCCAAAACACAAGATTTATGGAATGGTTAAAAGTGCATGAAAATGGCCAATTTACTCACTCTGAGTTCTCAAAAAGGGTTTCTTCACCCCGGGAAGTTAATTAAATACCATATGGAGGCATTTAATGCTCGAGCAAAAACGGCTGATTTTCGACAAAAGAGAAAACACCCCCCCATTACGTCATGCTTCAGAAATGTGGAAAATGGTCCGTTTTCAAATGTTTTATTTTTGAACGTCAGTTCACATTTGTAGGTGGATCATCAGTGTTAGAGCTAAAATTAGCATGTTTAAAGTGATTTTCATGCTTCCAGGGGCTCGGGAAGTTAATTAAATACCATTTGGAGGCATTTAATGTTCGAGCAAAAACGGCTGATTTTCGACGAAAGAGATAACACCCCCCCATTACGTCATGCTTCAGAAATGTGGAAAATGGTCCGTTTTCAAATGTTTTATTTTTGAACGTCAGTTCACATTTGTAGGTGGATCATCAGTGTTTGAGCTAAAATTAGCATGTTTAAAGTGATTTTCATGCTTCCAGGGGCTCGGGAAGTTAATTAAATACCATTTGGAGGCATTTAATGTTCGAGCAAAAACGGCTGATTTTCGACAAAAGAGATAACACCCCCCCATTACGTCATGCTTCAGAAATGTGGAAAATGGTCCGTTTTCAAATGTTTTATTTTTGAACGTCAGTTCACATTTGTAGGTGGATCATCAGTGTTAGAGCTAAAATTAGCATGTTTAAAGTGATTTTCATGCTTCCAGGGGCTCGGGAAGTTAATTAAATACCATTTAGAGGCATTTAATGTTCGAGCAAAAACGGCTGATTTTCGACAAAAGAGATAACACCCCCCCATTACGTCATGCTTCAGAAATGTGGAAAATGGTCCGTTTTCAAATGTTTTATTTTTGAACGTCAGTTCACATTTGTAGGTGGATCATCAGTGTTAGAGCTAAAATTAGCATGTTTAAAGTGATTTTCATACTTCCAGGGGCCCAAAACACAAGATTTATGGAATGGTTAAAAGTGCATGAAAATGGCCAATTTACTCACTCTGAGTTGTCAAAAAGGGTTTCTTCACCCCGGGAAGTTAATTAAATACCATTTGGAGGATTTTAATGTTCGAGCAAAAACGGCTGATTTTCGACGAAAGAGATAACACCCCCCCATTACGTCATGCTTTAGAAATGTGGAAAATGGTCCGTTTTCAAATGTTTTATTTTTGAACGTCAGTTCACATTTGTAGGTGGATCATCAGTGTTAGAGCTAAAATTAGCATGTTTAAAGTGATTTTCATGCTTCCAGGGGCTCGGGAAGTGAAATAAATACCATTTGGAGGCATTTAATGTTCGAGCAAAAACGGCTGATTTTCGACAAAAGAGATAACACCCCCCATTACGTCATGCTTTAGAAATGTGGAAAATGGTCCGTTTTCAAATGTTTTATTTTTGAACGTCAGTTCACATTTGTAGGTGGATCATCAGTGTTAGAGCTAAAATTAGCATGTTTAAAGTGATTTTCATGCTTCCAGGGGCTCGGGAAGTGAAATAAATACCATTTGGAGGCATTTAATGTTCGAGCAAAAACGGCTGATTTTCGACAAAAGAGATAACACCCCCCCATTACGTCATGCTTCAGAAATGTGGAAAATGGTCCGTTTTCAAATGTTTTATTTTTGAACGTCAGTTCACATTTGTAGGTGGATCATCAGTGTTAGAGCTAAAATTAGCATGTTTAAAGTGATTTTCATGCTTCCAGGGGCTCGGGAAGTTAATTAAATACCATTTGGAGGCATTTAATGTTCGAGCAAAAACGGCTGATTTTCGACAAAAGAGATAACACCCCCCCATTACGTCATGCTTCAGAAATGTGGAAAATGGTCCGTTTTCAAATGTTTTATTTTTGAACGTCAGTTCACATTTGTAGGTGGGTCATCAGTGTTAGAGCTAAAATTAGCATGTTTAAAGTGATTTTCATGCTTCCAGGGGCTCGGGAAGTTAATTAAATACCATTTGGAGGCATTTAATGTTCGAGCAAAAACGGCTGATTTTCGACAAAAGAGATAACACCCCCCCATTACGTCATGCTTCAGAAATGTGGAAAATGGTCCGTTTTCAAATGTTTTATTTTTGAACGTCAGTTCACATTTGTAGGTGGATCATCAGTGTTAGAGCTAAAATTAGCATGTTTAAAGTGATTTTCATGCTTCCAGGGGCTCGGGAAGTTAATTAAATACCATTTGGAGGCATTTAATGTTCGAGCAAAAACGGCTGATTTTCGACAAAAGAGATAACACCCCCCCATTACGTCATGCTTCAGAAATGTGGAAAATGGTCCGTTTTCAAATGTTTTATTTTTGAACGTCAGTTCACATTTGTAGGTGGATCATCAGTGTTAGAGCTAAAATTAGCATGTTTAAAGTGATTTTCATGCTTCCAGGGGCCCAAAACACAAGATTTATGGAATGGTTAAAAGTGCATGAAAATGGCCAATTTACTCACTCTGAGTTCTCAAAAAGGGTTTCTTCACCCCGGGAAGTTAATTAAATACCATTTGGAGGCATTTAATGTTCGAGCAAAAACGGCTGATTTTCGACAAAAGAGATAACACCCCCCCATTACGTCATGCTTCAGAAATGTGGAAAATGGTCCGTTTTCAAATGTTTTATTTTTGAACGTCAGTTCACATTTGTAGGTGGATCATCAGTGTTAGAGCTAAAATTAGCATGTTTAAAGTGATTTTCATGCTTCCAGGGGCTCGGGAAGTTAATTAAATACCATTTGGAGGCATTTAATGTTCGAGCAAAAACGGCTGATTTTCGACAAAAGAGATAACACCCCCCCATTACGTCATGCTTCAGAAATGTGGAAAATGGTCCGTTTTCAAATGTTTTATTTTTGAACGTCAGTTCACATTTGTAGGTGGATCATCAGTGTTAGAGCTAAAATTAGCATGTTTAAAGTGATTTTCATGCTTCCAGGGGCTCGGGAAGTTAATTAAATACCATTTGGAGGCATTTAATGTTCGAGCAAAAACGGCTGATTTTCGACAAAAGAGATAACACCCCCCCATTACGTCATGCTTCAGAAATGTGGAAAATGGTCCGTTTTCAAATGTTTTATTTTTGAACGTCAGTTCACATTTGTAGGTGGATCATCAGTGTTTGAGCTAAAATTAGCATGTTTAAAGTGATTTTCATGCTTCCAGGGGCTCGGGAAGTTAATTAAATACCATTTGGAGGCATTTAATGTTCGAGCAAAAACGGCTGATTTTCGACAAAAGAGATAACACCCCCCCATTACGTCATGCTTCAGAAATGTGGAAAATGGTCCGTTTTCAAATGTTTTATTTTTGAACGTCAGTTCACATTTGTAGGTGGATCATCAGTGTTAGAGCTAAAATTAGCATGTTTAAAGTGATTTTCATGCTTCCAGGGGCTCGGGAAGTTAATTAAATACCATTTGGAGGCATTTAATGTTCGAGCAAAAACGGCTGATTTTCGACAAAAGAGATAACACCCCCCCATTACGTCATGCTTCAGAAATGTGGAAAATGGTCCGTTTTCAAATGTTTTATTTTTGAACGTCAGTTCACATTTGTAGGTGGATCATCAGTGTTAGAGCTAAAATTAGCATGTTTAAAGTGATTTTCATACTTCCAGGGGCCCAAAACACAAGATTTATGGAATGGTTAAAAGTGCATGAAAATGGCCAATTTACTCACTCTGAGTTGTCAAAAAGGGTTTCTTCACCCCGGGAAGTTAATTAAATACCATTTGGAGGATTTTAATGTTCGAGCAAAAACGGCTGATTTTCGACGAAAGAGATAACACCCCCCCATTACGTCATGCTTTAGAAATGTGGAAAATGGTCCGTTTTCAAATGTTTTATTTTTGAACGTCAGTTCACATTTGTAGGTGGATCATCAGTGTTAGAGCTAAAATTAGCATGTTTAAAGTGATTTTCATGCTTCCAGGGGCTCGGGAAGTGAAATAAATACCATTTGGAGGCATTTAATGTTCGAGCAAAAACGGCTGATTTTCGACAAAAGAGATAACACCCCCCATTACGTCATGCTTTAGAAATGTGGAAAATGGTCCGTTTTCAAATGTTTTATTTTTGAACGTCAGTTCACATTTGTAGGTGGATCATCAGTGTTAGAGCTAAAATTAGCATGTTTAAAGTGATTTTCATGCTTCCAGGGGCTCGGGAAGTGAAATAAATACCATTTGGAGGCATTTAATGTTCGAGCAAAAACGGCTGATTTTCGACAAAAGAGATAACACCCCCCCATTACGTCATGCTTCAGAAATGTGGAAAATGGTCCGTTTTCAAATGTTTTATTTTTGAACGTCAGTTCACATTTGTAGGTGGATCATCAGTGTTAGAGCTAAAATTAGCATGTTTAAAGTGATTTTCATGCTTCCAGGGGCTCGGGAAGTTAATTAAATACCATTTGGAGGCATTTAATGTTCGAGCAAAAACGGCTGATTTTCGACAAAAGAGATAACACCCCCCCATTACGTCATGCTTCAGAAATGTGGAAAATGGTCCGTTTTCAAATGTTTTATTTTTGAACGTCAGTTCACATTTGTAGGTGGATCATCAGTGTTAGAGCTAAAATTAGCATGTTTAAAGTGATTTTCATGCTTCCAGGGTCTCGGGAAGTTAATTAAATACCATTTGGAGGCATTTAATGTTCGAGCAAAAACGGCTGATTTTCGACAAAAGAGATAACACCCCCCCATTACGTCATGCTTCAGAAATGTGGAAAATGGTCCGTTTTCAAATGTTTTATTTTTGAACGTCAGTTCACATTTGTAGGTGGATCATCAGTGTTAGAGCTAAAATTAGCATGTTTAAAGTGATTTTCATGCTTCCAGGGGCTCGGGAAGTTAATTAAATACCATTTGGAGGCATTTAATGTTCGAGCAAAAACGGCTGATTTTCGACAAAAGAGATAACACCCCCCCATTACGTCATGCTTCAGAAATGTGGAAAATGGTCCATTTTCAAATGTTTTATTTTTGAACGTCAGTTCACATTTGTAGGTGGATCATCAGTGTTAGAGCTAAAATTAGCATGTTTAAAGTGATTTTCATGCTTCCAGGGGCCCAAAACACAAGATTTATGGAATACTTAAAAGTGCATGAAAATGGCCAATTTACTCACTCTGAGTTCTCAAAAAGGGTTTCTTCACCCCGGGAAGTTAATTAAATACCATTTGGAGGCATTTAATGTTCGAGCAAAAACGGCTGATTTTCGACAAAAGAGATAACACCCCCCCATTACGTCATGCTTCAGAAATGTGGAAAATGGTCCGTTTTCAAATGTTTTATTTTTGAACGTCAGTTCACATTTGTAGGTGGATCATCAGTGTTAGAGCTAAAATTAGCATGTTTAAAGTGATTTTCATGCTTCCAGGGGCTCGGGAAGTTAATTAAATACCATTTGGAGGCATTTAATGTTCGAGCAAAAACGGCTGATTTTCGACAAAAGAGATAACACCCCCCCATTACGTCATGCTTCAGAAATGTGGAAAATGGTCCGTTGTCAAATGTTTTATTTTTGAACGTCAGTTCACATTTGTAGGTGGATCATCAGTGTTAGAGCTAAAATTAGCATGTTTAAAGTGATTTTCATACTTCCAGGGGCCCAAAACACAAGATTTATGGAATGGTTAAAAGTGCATGAAAATGGCCAATTTACTCACTCTGAGTTGTCAAAAAGGGTTTCTTCACCCCGGGAAGTTAATTAAATACCATTTGGAGGATTTTAATGTTCGAGCAAAAACGGCTGATTTTCGACGAAAGAGATAACACCCCCCCATTACGTCATGCTTTAGAAATGTGGAAAATGGTCCGTTTTCAAATGTTTTATTTTTGAACGTCAGTTCACATTTGTAGGTGGATCATCAGTGTTAGAGCTAAAATTAGCATGTTTAAAGTGATTTTCATGCTTCCAGGGGCTCGGGAAGTGAAATAAATACCATTTGGAGGCATTTAATGTTCGAGCAAAAACGGCTGATTTTCGACAAAAGAGATAACACCCCCCATTACGTCATGCTTTAGAAATGTGGAAAATGGTCCGTTTTCAAATGTTTTATTTTTGAACGTCAGTTCACATTTGTAGGTGAATCATCAGTGTTAGAGCTAAAATTAGCATGTTTAAAGTGATTTTCATGCTTCCAGGGGCTCGGGAAGTGAAATAAATACCATTTGGAGGCATTTAATGTTCGAGCAAAAACGGCTGATTTTCGACAAAAGAGATAACACCCCCCCATTACGTCATGCTTCAGAAATGTGGAAAATGGTCCGTTTTCAAATGTTTTATTTTTGAACGTCAGTTCACATTTGTAGGTGGATCATCAGTGTTAGAGCTAAAATTAGCATGTTTAAAGTGATTTTCATGCTTCCAGGGGCTCGGGAAGTTAATTAAATACCATTTGGAGGCATTTAATGTTCGAGCAAAAACGGCTGATTTTCGACAAAAGAGATAACACCCCCCCATTACGTCATGCTTCAGAAATGTGGAAAATGGTCCGTTTTCAAATGTTTTATTTTTGAACGTCAGTTCACATTTGTAGGTGGATCATCAGTGTTAGAGCTAAAATTAGCATGTTTAAAGTGATTTTCATGCTTCCAGGGGCTCGGGAAGTTAATTAAATACCATTTGGAGGCATTTAATGTTCGAGCAAAAACGGCTGATTTTCGACAAAAGAGATAACACCCCCCCATTACGTCATGCTTCAGAAATGTGGAAAATGGTCCGTTTTCAAATGTTTTATTTTTGAACGTCAGTTCACATTTGTAGGTGGATCATCAGTGTTAGAGCTAAAATTAGCATGTTTAAAGTGATTTTCATGCTTCCAGGGGCTCGGGAAGTTAATTAAATACCATTTGGAGGCATTTAATGTTCGAGCAAAAACGGCTGATTTTCGACAAAAGAGATAACACCCCCCCATTACGTCATGCTTCAGAAATGTGGAAAATGGTCCATTTTCAAATGTTTTATTTTTGAACGTCAGTTCACATTTGTAGGTGGATCATCAGTGTTAGAGCTAAAATTAGCATGTTTAAAGTGATTTTCATGCTTCCAGGGGCCCAAAACACAAGATTTATGGAATGGTTAAAAGTGCATGAAAATGGCCAATTTACTCACTCTGAGTTCTCAAAAAGGGTTTCTTCACCCCGGGAAGTTAATTAAATACCATTTGGAGGCATTTAATGTTCGAGCAAAAACGGCTGATTTTCGACAAAAGAGATAACACCCCCCCATTACGTCATGCTTCAGAAATGTGGAAAATGGTCCGTTTTCAAATGTTTTATTTTTGAACGTCAGTTCACATTTGTAGGTGGATCATCAGTGTTAGAGCTAAAATTAGCATGTTTAAAGTGATTTTCATGCTTCCAGGGGCTCGGGAAGTGAAATAAATACCATTTGGAGGCATTTAATGTTCGAGCAAAAACGGCTGATTTTCGACAAAAGAGATAACACCCCCCCATTACGTCATGCTTCAGAAATGTGGAAAATGGTCCGTTTTCAAATGTTTTATTTTTGAACGTCAGTTCACATTTGTAGGTGGATCATCAGTGTTAGAGCTAAAATTAGCATGTTTAAAGTGATTTTCATGCTTCCAGGGGCCCAAAACACAAGATTTATGGAATGGTTAAAAGTGCATGAAAATGGCCAATTTACTCACTCTGAGTTCTCAAAAAGGGTTTCTTCACCCCGGGAAGTTAATTAAATACCATTTGGAGGCATTTAATGTTCGAGCAAAAACGGCTGATTTTCGACAAAAGAGATAACACCCCCCCATTACGTCATGCTTCAGAAATGTGGAAAATGGTCAGTTTTCAAATGTTTTATTTTTGAACGTCAGTTCACATTTGTAGGTGGATCATCAGTGTTAGAGCTAAAATTAGCATGTTTAAAGTGATTTTCATGCTTCTTGGGGCCCAAAACACAAGATTTATGGAATGGTTAAAAGTGCATGAAAATGGCCAATTTACTCACTCTGAGTTCTCAAAAAGGGTTTCTTCACCCCGGGAAGTTAATTAAATACCATTTGGAGGCATTTAATGTTCGAGCAAAAACGGCTGATTTTCGACAAAAGAGATAACACCCCCCCCATTACGTCATGCTTCAGAAATGTGGAAAATGGTCCGTTTTCAAATGTTTTATTTTTGAACGTCAGTTCACATTTGTAGGTGGATCATCAGTGTTAGAGCTAAAATTAGCATGTTTAAAGTGATTTTCATGCTTCCAGGGGCCCAAAACACAAGATTTATGGAATGGTTAAAAGTGCATGAAAATGGCCAATTTACTCACTCTGAGTTCTCAAAAAGGGTTTCTTCACCCCGGGAAGTTAATTAAATACCATTTGGAGGCATTTAATGTTCGAGCAAAAACGGCTGATTTTCGACAAAAGAGATAACACCCCCCCATTACGTCATGCTTCAGAAATGTGGAAAATGGTCCGTTTTCAAATGTTTTATTTTTGAACGTCAGTTCACATTTGTAGGTGGATCATCAGTGTTAGAGCTAAAATTAGCATGTTTAAAGTGATTTTCATGCTTCCAGGGGCTCGGGAAGTGAAATAAATACCATTTGGAGGCATTTAATGTTCGAGCAAAAACGGCTGATTTTCGACAAAAGAGATAACACCCCCCCATTACGTCATGCTTCAGAAATGTGGAAAATGGTCCGTTTTCAAATGTTTTATTTTTGAACGTCAGTTCACATTTGTAGGTGGATCATCAGTGTTAGAGCTAAAATTAGCATGTTTAAAGTGATTTTCATGCTTCCAGGGGCCCAAAACACAAGATTTATGGAATGGTTAAAAGTACATGAAAATGGCCAATTTACTCACTCTGAGTTCTCAAAAAGGGTTTCTTCACCCCGGGAAGTTAATTAAATACCATTTGGAGGATTTTAATGTTCGAGCAAAAACGGCTGATTTTCGACAAAAGAGATAACACCCCCCCATTACGTCATGCTTCAGAAATGTGGAAAATGGTCCGTTTTCAAATGTTTTATTTTTGAACGTCAGTTCACATTTGTAGGTGGATCATCAGTGTTAGAGCTAAAATTAGCATGTTTAAAGTGATTTTCATGCTTCCAGGGGCTCGGGAAGTTAATTAAATACCATTTGGAGGCATTTAATGTTCGAGCAAAAACGGCTGATTTTCGACAAAAGAGATAACACCCCCCATTACGTCATGCTTCAGAAATGTGGAAAATGGTCCGTTTTCAAATGTTTCATTTTTGAACGTCAGTTCACATTTGTAGGTGGATCATCAGTGTTAGAGCTAAAATTAGCATGTTTAAAGTGATTTTCATGCTTCCAGGGGCTCGGGAAGTTAATTAAATACCATTTGGAGGCATTTAATGTTCGAGCAAAAACGGCTGATTTTCGACAAAAGAGATAACACCCCCCCATTACGTCATGCTTCAGAAATGTGGAAAATGGTCCGTTTTCAAATGTTTTATTTTTGAACGTCAGTTCACATTTGTAGGTGGATCATCAGTGTTAGAGCTAAAATTAGCATGTTTAAAGTGATTTTCATGCTTCCAGGGGCTCGGGAAGTTAATTAAATACCATTTGGAGGCATTTAATGTTCGAGCAAAAACGGCTGATTTTCGACAAAAGAGATAACACCCCCCCATTACGTCATGCTTCAGAAATGTGGAAAATGGTCCGTTTTCAAATGTTTTATTTTTGAACGTCAGTTCACATTTGTAGGAGGATCATCAGTGTCAGAGCTAAAATTAGCATGTTTAAAGTGATTTTCATGCTTTCAGGGGCTCGGGAAGTTAATTAAATACCATTTGGAGGCATTTAATGTTCGAGCAAAAACGGCTGATTTTCGACAAAAGAGATAACACCCCCCCATTACGTCATGCTTCAGAAATGTGGAAAATGGTCCTTTTTTAAATGTTTTATTTTTGAACGTCAGTTCACATTTGTAGGTGGATCATCAGTGTTAGAGCTAAAATTAGCATGTTTAAAGTGATTTTCATGCTTCCAGGGGCTCGGGAAGTTAATTAAATACCATTTGGAGGCATTTAATGTTCGAGCAAAAACGGCTGATTTTCGACAAAAGAGATAACACCCCCCCATTACGTCATGCTTCAGAAATGTGGAAAATGGTCCGTTTTCAAATGTTTTATTTTTGAACGTCAGTTCACATTTGTAGGTGGATCATCAGTGTTAGAGCTAAAATTAGCATGTTTAAAGTGATTTTCATGCTTCCAGGGGCTCGGGAAGTTAATTAAATACCATTTGGAGGCATTTAATGTTCGAGCAAAAACGGCTGATTTTCGACAAAAGAGATAACACCCCCCCATTACGTCATGCTTCAGAAATGTGGAAAATGGTCCGTTTTCAAATGTTTTATTTTTGAACGTCAGTTCACATTTGTAGGTGGATCATCAGTGTCAGAGCTAAAATTAGCATGTTTAAAGTGATTTTCATGCTTTCAGGGGCTCGGGAAGTTAATTAAATACCATTTGGAGGCATTTAATGTTCGAGCAAAAACGGCTGATTTTCGACAAAAGAGATAACACCCCCCCATTACGTCATGCTTCAGAAATGTGGAAAATGGTCCTTTTTTAAATGTTTTATTTTTGAACGTCAGTTCACATTTGTAGGTGGATCATCAGTGTTAGAGCTAAAATTAGCATGTTTAAAGTGATTTTCATGCTTCCAGGGGCTCGGGAAGTTAATTAAATACCATTTGGAGGCATTTAATGTTCGAGCAAAAACGGCTGATTTTCGACAAAAGAGATAACACCCCCCCATTACGTCATGCTTCAGAAATGTGGAAAATGGTCCGTTTTCAAATGTTTTATTTTTGAACGTCAGTTCACATTTGTAGGTGGATCATCAGTGTTAGAGCTAAAATTAGCATGTTTAAAGTGATTTTCATGCTTCCAGGGGCCCAAAACACGAGATTTATGGAATGGTTAAAAGTGCATGAAAATGGCCAATTTACTCACTCTGAGTTCTCAAAAAGGGTTTCTTCACCCCGGGAAGTTAATTAAATACCATTTGGAGGATTTTAATGTTCGATCAAAAACGGCTGATTTTCGACGAAAGAGATAACACCCCCCCATTACGTCATGCTTTAGAAATGTGGAAAATGGTCCGTTTTCAAATGTTTTATTTTTGAACGTCAGTTCACATTTATAGGTGGATCATCAGTGTTAGAGCTAAAATTAGCCTGTTTAAAGTGATTTTCATGCTTCCAGGGGCTCGGGAAGTGAAATAAATACCATTTGGAGGCATTTAATGTTCGAGCAAAAACGGCTGATTTTCGACAAAAGAGATAACACCCCCCCATTACGTCATGCTTTAGAAATGTGGAAAATGGTCCGTTTTCAAATGTTTTATTTTTGAACGTCAGTTCACATTTGTAGGTGGATCATCAGTGTTAGAGCTAAAATTAGCATGTTTAAAGTGATTTTCATGCTTCCAGGGGCTCGGGAAGTGAAATAAATACCATTTGGAGGCATTTAATGTTCGAGCAAAAACGGCTGATTTTCGACAAAAGAGATAACACCCCCCCATTACGTCATGCTTCAGAAATGTGGAAAATGGTCCGTTTTCAAATGTTTTATTTTTGAACGTCAGTTCACATTTGTAGGTGGATCATCAGTGTTAGAGCTAAAATTAGCATGTTTAAAGTGATTTTCATGCTTCCAGGGGCTCGGGAAGTTAATTAAATACCATTTGGAGGCATTTAATGTTCGAGCAAAAACGGCTGATTTTCGACAAAAGAGATAACACCCCCCATTACGTCATGCTTCAGAAATGTGGAAAATGGTCCGTTTTCAAATGTTTTATTTTTGAACGTCAGTTCACATTTGTAGGTGGATCATCAGTGTTAGAGCTAAAATTAGCATGTTTAAAGTGATTTTCATGCTTCCAGGGGCCCAAAACACAAGATTTATGGAATGGTTAAAAGTGCATGAAAATGGCCAATTTACTCACTCTGAGTTCTCAAAAAGGGTTTCTTCACCCCGGGAAGTTAATTAAATACCATTTGGAGGCATTTAATGTTCGTGCAAAAACGGCTGATTTTCGACAAAAGAGATAACACCCCCCCATTACGTCATGCTTCAGAAATGTGGAAAATGGTCCGTTTTCAAATGTTTTATTTTTGAACGTCAGTTCACATTTGTAGGTGGATCATCAGTGTTAGAGCTAAAATTAGCATGTTTAAAGTGATTTTCATGCTTCTTGGGGCCCAAAACACAAGATTTATGGAATGGTTAAAAGTGCATGAAAATGGCCAATTTACTCACTCTGAGTTCTCAAAAAGGGTTTCTTCACCCCGGGAAGTTAATTAAATACCATATGGAGGCATTTAATGCTCGAGCAAAAACGGCTGATTTTCGACAAAAGAGATAACACCCCCCCATTACGTCATGCTTCAGAAATGTGGAAAATGGTCCGTTTTCAAATGTTTTATTTTTGAACGTCAGTTCACATTTGTAGGTGGATCATCAGTGTTAGAGCTAAAATTAGCATGTTTAAAGTGATTTTCATGCTTCCAGGGGCTCGGGAAGTTAATTAAATACCATTTGGAGGCATTTAATGTTCGAGCAAAAACGGCTGATTTTCGACGAAAGAGATAACACCCCCCCATTACGTCATGCTTCAGAAATGTGGAAAATGGTCCGTTTTCAAATGTTTTATTTTTGAACGTCAGTTCACATTTGTAGGTGGATCATCAGTGTTTGAGCTAAAATTAGCATGTTTAAAGTGATTTTCATGCTTCCAGGGGCTCGGGAAGTTAATTAAATACCATTTGGAGGCATTTAATGTTCGAGCAAAAACGGCTGATTTTCGACAAAAGAGATAACACCCCCCCATTACGTCATGCTTCAGAAATGTGGAAAATGGTCCGTTTTCAAATGTTTTATTTTTGAACGTCAGTTCACATTTGTAGGTGGATCATCAGTGTTAGAGCTAAAATTAGCATGTTTAAAGTGATTTTCATGCTTCCAGGGGCTCGGGAAGTTAATTAAATACCATTTGGAGGCATTTAATGTTCGAGCAAAAACGGCTGATTTTCGACAAAAGAGATAACACCCCCCCATTACGTCATGCTTCAGAAATGTGGAAAATGGTCCGTTTTCAAATGTTTTATTTTTGAACGTCAGTTCACATTTGTAGGTGGATCATCAGTGTTAGAGCTAAAATTAGCATGTTTAAAGTGATTTTCATACTTCCAGGGGCCCAAAACACAAGATTTATGGAATGGTTAAAAGTGCATGAAAATGGCCAATTTACTCACTCTGAGTTGTCAAAAAGGGTTTCTTCACCCCGGGAAGTTAATTAAATACCATTTGGAGGATTTTAATGTTCGAGCAAAAACGGCTGATTTTCGACGAAAGAGATAACACCCCCCCATTACGTCATGCTTTAGAAATGTGGAAAATGGTCCGTTTTCAAATGTTTTATTTTTGAACGTCAGTTCACATTTGTAGGTGGATCATCAGTGTTAGAGCTAAAATTAGCATGTTTAAAGTGATTTTCATGCTTCCAGGGGCTCGGGAAGTGAAATAAATACCATTTGGAGGCATTTAATGTTCGAGCAAAAACGGCTGATTTTCGACAAAAGAGATAACACCCCCCATTACGTCATGCTTTAGAAATGTGGAAAATGGTCCGTTTTCAAATGTTTTATTTTTGAACGTCAGTTCACATTTGTAGGTGGATCATCAGTGTTAGAGCTAAAATTAGCATGTTTAAAGTGATTTTCATGCTTCCAGGGGCTCGGGAAGTGAAATAAATACCATTTGGAGGCATTTAATGTTCGAGCAAAAACGGCTGATTTTCGACAAAAGAGATAACACCCCCCCATTACGTCATGCTTCAGAAATGTGGAAAATGGTCCGTTTTCAAATGTTTTATTTTTGAACGTCAGTTCACATTTGTAGGTGGATCATCAGTGTTAGAGCTAAAATTAGCATGTTTAAAGTGATTTTCATGCTTCCAGGGGCTCGGGAAGTTAATTAAATACCATTTGGAGGCATTTAATGTTCGAGCAAAAACGGCTGATTTTCGACAAAAGAGATAACACCCCCCCATTACGTCATGCTTCAGAAATGTGGA
This sequence comes from Lissotriton vulgaris, assembly GCF_964263255.1. Lineage (NCBI taxonomy): Eukaryota > Metazoa > Chordata > Amphibia > Caudata > Salamandridae > Lissotriton > Lissotriton vulgaris. Next base: position 113,371 of record NW_028241398.1, on the reverse strand, counting down.
AAATGGTCCGTTTTCAAATGTTTTATTTTTGAACGTCAGTTCACATTTGTAGGTGGATCATCAGTGTTAGAGCTAAAATTAGCATGTTTAAAGTGATTTTCATGCTTCCAGGGGCTCGGGAAGTTAATTAAATACCATTTGGAGGCATTTAATGTTCGAGCAAAAACGGCTGATTTTCGACAAAAGAGATAACACCCCCCCATTACGTCATGCTTCAGAAATGTGGAAAATGGTCCGTTTTCAAATGTTTTATTTTTGAACGTCAGTTCACATTTGTAGGTGGATCATCAGTGTTAGAGCTAAAATTAGCATGTTTAAAGTGATTTTCATGCTTCCAGGGGCTCGGGAAGTTAATTAAATACCATTTGGAGGCATTTAATGTTCGAGCAAAAACGGCTGATTTTCGACAAAAGAGATAACACCCCCCCATTACGTCATGCTTCAGAAATGTGGAAAATGGTCCGTTTTCAAATGTTTTATTTTTGAACGTCAGTTCACATTTGTAGGTGGATCATCAGTGTTAGAGCTAAAATTAGCATGTTTAAAGTGATTTTCATGCTTCCAGGGGCCCAAAACACAAGATTTATGGAATGGTTAAAAGTGCATGAAAATGGCCAATTTACTCACTCTGAGTTCTCAAAAAGGGTTTCTTCACCCCGGGAAGTTAATTAAATACCATTTGGAGGCATTTAATGTTCGAGCAAAAACGGCTGATTTTCGACAAAAGAGATAACACCCCCCCATTACGTCATGCTTCAGAAATGTGGAAAATGGTCCGTTTTCAAATGTTTTATTTTTGAACGTCAGTTCACATTTGTAGGTGGATCATCAGTGTTAGAGCTAAAATTAGCATGTTTAAAGTGATTTTCATGCTTCTTGGGGCCCAAAACACAAGATTTATGGAATGGTTAAAAGTGCATGAAAATGGCCAATTTACTCACTCTGAGTTCTCAAAAAGGGTTTCTTCACCCCGGGAAGTTAATTAAATACCATATGGAGGCATTTAATGCTCGAGCAAAAACGGCTGATTTTCGACAAAAGAGATAACACCCCCCCATTACGTCATGCTTCAGAAATGTGGAAAATGGTCCGTTTTCAAATGTTTTATTTTTGAACGTCAGTTCACATTTGTAGGTGGATCATCAGTGTTAGAGCTAAAATTAGCATGTTTAAAGTGATTTTCATGCTTCCAGGGGCTCGGGAAGTTAATTAAATACCATTTGGAGGCATTTAATGTTCGAGCAAAAACGGCTGATTTTCGACAAAAGAGATAACACCCCCCCATTACGTCATGCTTCAGAAATGTGGAAAATGGTCCGTTTTCAAATGTTTTATTTTTGAACGTCAGTTCACATTTGTAGGTGGATCATCAGTGTTTGAGCTAAAATTAGCATGTTTAAAGTGATTTTCATGCTTCCAGGGGCTCGGGAAGTTAATTAAATACCATTTGGAGGCATTTAATGTTCGAGCAAAAACGGCTGATTTTCGACAAAAGAGATAACACCCCCCCATTACGTCATGCTTCAGAAATGTGGAAAATGGTCCGTTTTCAAATGTTTTATTTTTGAACGTCAGTTCACATTTGTAGGTGGATCATCAGTGTTAGAGCTAAAATTAGCATGTTTAAAGTGATTTTCATGCTTCCAGGGGCTCGGGAAGTTAATTAAATACCATTTGGAGGCATTTAATGTTCGAGCAAAAACGGCTGATTTTCGACAAAAGAGATAACACCCCCCCATTACGTCATGCTTCAGAAATGTGGAAAATGGTCCGTTTTCAAATGTTTTATTTTTGAACGTCAGTTCACATTTGTAGGTGGATCATCAGTGTTAGAGCTAAAATTAGCATGTTTAAAGTGATTTTCATACTTCCAGGGGCCCAAAACACAAGATTTATGGAATGGTTAAAAGTGCATGAAAATGGCCAATTTACTCACTCTGAGTTGTCAAAAAGGGTTTCTTCACCCCGGGAAGTTAATTAAATACCATTTGGAGGATTTTAATGTTCGAGCAAAAACGGCTGATTTTCGACGAAAGAGATAACACCCCCCCATTACGTCATGCTTTAGAAATGTGGAAAATGGTCCGTTTTCAAATGTTTTATTTTTGAACGTCAGTTCACATTTGTAGGTGGATCATCAGTGTTAGAGCTAAAATTAGCATGTTTAAAGTGATTTTCATGCTTCCAGGGGCTCGGGAAGTGAAATAAATACCATTTGGAGGCATTTAATGTTCGAGCAAAAACGGCTGATTTTCGACAAAAGAGATAACACCCCCCATTACGTCATGCTTTAGAAATGTGGAAAATGGTCCGTTTTCAAATGTTTTATTTTTGAACGTCAGTTCACATTTGTAGGTGGATCATCAGTGTTAGAGCTAAAATTAGCATGTTTAAAGTGATTTTCATGCTTCCAGGGGCTCGGGAAGTGAAATAAATACCATTTGGAGGCATTTAATGTTCGAGCAAAAACGGCTGATTTTCGACAAAAGAGATAACACCCCCCCATTACGTCATGCTTCAGAAATGTGGAAAATGGTCCGTTTTCAAATGTTTTATTTTTGAACGTCAGTTCACATTTGTAGGTGGATCATCAGTGTTAGAGCTAAAATTAGCATGTTTAAAGTGATTTTCATGCTTCCAGGGGCTCGGGAAGTTAATTAAATACCATTTGGAGGCATTTAATGTTCGAGCAAAAACGGCTGATTTTCGACAAAAGAGATAACACCCCCCCATTACGTCATGCTTCAGAAATGTGGAAAATGGTCCGTTTTCAAATGTTTTATTTTTGAACGTCAGTTCACATTTGTAGGTGGATCATCAGTGTTAGAGCTAAAATTAGCATGTTTAAAGTGATTTTCATGCTTCCAGGGTCTCGGGAAGTTAATTAAATACCATTTGGAGGCATTTAATGTTCGAGCAAAAACGGCTGATTTTCGACAAAAGAGATAACACCCCCCCATTACGTCATGCTTCAGAAATGTGGAAAATGGTCCGTTTTCAAATGTTTTATTTTTGAACGTCAGTTCACATTTGTAGGTGGATCATCAGTGTTAGAGCTAAAATTAGCATGTTTAAAGTGATTTTCATGCTTCCAGGGGCTCGGGAAGTTAATTAAATACCATTTGGAGGCATTTAATGTTCGAGCAAAAACGGCTGATTTTCGACAAAAGAGATAACACCCCCCCATTACGTCATGCTTCAGAAATGTGGAAAATGGTCCATTTTCAAATGTTTTATTTTTGAACGTCAGTTCACATTTGTAGGTGGATCATCAGTGTTAGAGCTAAAATTAGCATGTTTAAAGTGATTTTCATGCTTCCAGGGGCCCAAAACACAAGATTTATGGAATACTTAAAAGTGCATGAAAATGGCCAATTTACTCACTCTGAGTTCTCAAAAAGGGTTTCTTCACCCCGGGAAGTTAATTAAATACCATTTGGAGGCATTTAATGTTCGAGCAAAAACGGCTGATTTTCGACAAAAGAGATAACACCCCCCCATTACGTCATGCTTCAGAAATGTGGAAAATGGTCCGTTTTCAAATGTTTTATTTTTGAACGTCAGTTCACATTTGTAGGTGGATCATCAGTGTTAGAGCTAAAATTAGCATGTTTAAAGTGATTTTCATGCTTCCAGGGGCTCGGGAAGTTAATTAAATACCATTTGGAGGCATTTAATGTTCGAGCAAAAACGGCTGATTTTCGACAAAAGAGATAACACCCCCCCATTACGTCATGCTTCAGAAATGTGGAAAATGGTCCGTTGTCAAATGTTTTATTTTTGAACGTCAGTTCACATTTGTAGGTGGATCATCAGTGTTAGAGCTAAAATTAGCATGTTTAAAGTGATTTTCATACTTCCAGGGGCCCAAAACACAAGATTTATGGAATGGTTAAAAGTGCATGAAAATGGCCAATTTACTCACTCTGAGTTGTCAAAAAGGGTTTCTTCACCCCGGGAAGTTAATTAAATACCATTTGGAGGATTTTAATGTTCGAGCAAAAACGGCTGATTTTCGACGAAAGAGATAACACCCCCCCATTACGTCATGCTTTAGAAATGTGGAAAATGGTCCGTTTTCAAATGTTTTATTTTTGAACGTCAGTTCACATTTGTAGGTGGATCATCAGTGTTAGAGCTAAAATTAGCATGTTTAAAGTGATTTTCATGCTTCCAGGGGCTCGGGAAGTGAAATAAATACCATTTGGAGGCATTTAATGTTCGAGCAAAAACGGCTGATTTTCGACAAAAGAGATAACACCCCCCCATTACGTCATGCTTCAGAAATGTGGAAAATGGTCCGTTTTCAAATGTTTTATTTTTGAACGTCAGTTCACATTTGTAGGTGGATCATCAGTGTTAGAGCTAAAATTAGCATGTTTAAAGTGATTTTCATGCTTCCAGGGGCTCGGGAAGTTAATTAAATACCATTTGGAGGCATTTAATGTTCGAGCAAAAACGGCTGATTTTCGACAAAAGAGATAACACCCCCCCATTACGTCATGCTTCAGAAATGTGGAAAATGGTCCGTTTTCAAATGTTTTATTTTTGAACGTCAGTTCACATTTGTAGGTGGATCATCAGTGTTAGAGCTAAAATTAGCATGTTTAAAGTGATTTTCATGCTTCCAGGGGCTCGGGAAGTTAATTAAATACCATTTGGAGGCATTTAATGTTCGAGCAAAAACGGCTGATTTTCGACAAAAGAGATAACACCCCCCCATTACGTCATGCTTCAGAAATGTGGAAAATGGTCCGTTTTCAAATGTTTTATTTTTGAACGTCAGTTCACATTTGTAGGTGGATCATCAGTGTTAGAGCTAAAATTAGCATGTTTAAAGTGATTTTCATGCTTCCAGGGGCTCGGGAAGTTAATTAAATACCATTTGGAGGCATTTAATGTTCGAGCAAAAACGGCTGATTTTCGACAAAAGAGATAACACCCCCCCATTACGTCATGCTTCAGAAATGTGGAAAATGGTCCATTTTCAAATGTTTTATTTTTGAACGTCAGTTCACATTTGTAGGTGGATCATCAGTGTTAGAGCTAAAATTAGCATGTTTAAAGTGATTTTCATGCTTCCAGGGGCCCAAAACACAAGATTTATGGAATGGTTAAAAGTGCATGAAAATGGCCAATTTACTCACTCTGAGTTCTCAAAAAGGGTTTCTTCACCCCGGGAAGTTAATTAAATACCATTTGGAGGCATTTAATGTTCGAGCAAAAACGGCTGATTTTCGACAAAAGAGATAACACCCCCCATTACGTCATGCTTCAGAAATGTGGAAAATGGTCCGTTTTCAAATGTTTTATTTTTGAACGTCAGTTCACATTTGTAGGTGGATCATCAGTGTTAGAGCTAAAATTAGCATGTTTAAAGTGATTTTCATGCTTCCAGGGGCTCGGGAAGTGAAATAAATACCATTTGGAGGCATTTAATGTTCGAGCAAAAACGGCTGATTTTCGACAAAAGAGATAACACCCCCCCATTACGTCATGCTTCAGAAATGTGGAAAATGGTCCGTTTTCAAATGTTTTATTTTTGAACGTCAGTTCACATTTGTAGGTGGATCATCAGTGTTAGAGCTAAAATTAGCATGTTTAAAGTGATTTTCATGCTTCCAGGGGCCCAAAACACAAGATTTATGGAATGGTTAAAAGTGCATGAAAATGGCCAATTTACTCACTCTGAGTTCTCAAAAAGGGTTTCTTCACCCCGGGAAGTTAATTAAATACCATTTGGAGGCATTTAATGTTCGAGCAAAAACGGCTGATTTTCGACAAAAGAGATAACACCCCCCCATTACGTCATGCTTCAGAAATGTGGAAAATGGTCAGTTTTCAAATGTTTTATTTTTGAACGTCAGTTCACATTTGTAGGTGGATCATCAGTGTTAGAGCTAAAATTAGCATGTTTAAAGTGATTTTCATGCTTCTTGGGGCCCAAAACACAAGATTTATGGAATGGTTAAAAGTGCATGAAAATGGCCAATTTACTCACTCTGAGTTCTCAAAAAGGGTTTCTTCACCCCGGGAAGTTAATTAAATACCATTTGGAGGCATTTAATGTTCGAGCAAAAACGGCTGATTTTCGACAAAAGAGATAACACCCCCCCCATTACGTCATGCTTCAGAAATGTGGAAAATGGTCCGTTTTCAAATGTTTTATTTTTGAACGTCAGTTCACATTTGTAGGTGGATCATCAGTGTTAGAGCTAAAATTAGCATGTTTAAAGTGATTTTCATGCTTCCAGGGGCCCAAAACACAAGATTTATGGAATGGTTAAAAGTGCATGAAAATGGCCAATTTACTCACTCTGAGTTCTCAAAAAGGGTTTCTTCACCCCGGGAAGTTAATTAAATACCATTTGGAGGCATTTAATGTTCGAGCAAAAACGGCTGATTTTCGACAAAAGAGATAACACCCCCCCATTACGTCATGCTTCAGAAATGTGGAAAATGGTCCGTTTTCAAATGTTTTATTTTTGAACGTCAGTTCACATTTGTAGGTGGATCATCAGTGTTAGAGCTAAAATTAGCATGTTTAAAGTGATTTTCATGCTTCCAGGGGCTCGGGAAGTGAAATAAATACCATTTGGAGGCATTTAATGTTCGAGCAAAAACGGCTGATTTTCGACAAAAGAGATAACACCCCCCCATTACGTCATGCTTCAGAAATGTGGAAAATGGTCCGTTTTCAAATGTTTTATTTTTGAACGTCAGTTCACATTTGTAGGTGGATCATCAGTGTTAGAGCTAAAATTAGCATGTTTAAAGTGATTTTCATGCTTCCAGGGGCCCAAAACACAAGATTTATGGAATGGTTAAAAGTGCATGAAAATGGCCAATTTACTCACTCTGAGTTCTCAAAAAGGGTTTCTTCACCCCGGGAAGTTAATTAAATACCATTTGGAGGATTTTAATGTTCGAGCAAAAACGGCTGATTTTCGACAAAAGAGATAACACCCCCCCATTACGTCATGCTTCAGAAATGTGGAAAATGGTCCGTTTTCAAATGTTTTATTTTTGAACGTCAGTTCACATTTGTAGGTGGATCATCAGTGTTAGAGCTAAAATTAGCATGTTTAAAGTGATTTTCATGCTTCCAGGGGCTCGGGAAGTTAATTAAATACCATTTGGAGGCATTTAATGTTCGAGCAAAAACGGCTGATTTTCGACAAAAGAGATAACACCCCCCATTACGTCATGCTTCAGAAATGTGGAAAATGGTCCGTTTTCAAATGTTTCATTTTTGAACGTCAGTTCACATTTGTAGGTGGATCATCAGTGTTAGAGCTAAAATTAGCATGTTTAAAGTGATTTTCATGCTTCCAGGGGCTCGGGAAGTTAATTAAATACCATTTGGAGGCATTTAATGTTCGAGCAAAAACGGCTGATTTTCGACAAAAGAGATAACACCCCCCCATTACGTCATGCTTCAGAAATGTGGAAAATGGTCCGTTTTCAAATGTTTTATTTTTGAACGTCAGTTCACATTTGTAGGTGGATCATCAGTGTTAGAGCTAAAATTAGCATGTTTAAAGTGATTTTCATGCTTCCAGGGGCTCGGGAAGTTAATTAAATACCATTTGGAGGCATTTAATGTTCGAGCAAAAACGGCTGATTTTCGACAAAAGAGATAACACCCCCCCATTACGTCATGCTTCAGAAATGTGGAAAATGGTCCGTTTTCAAATGTTTTATTTTTGAACGTCAGTTCACATTTGTAGGTGGATCATCAGTGTCAGAGCTAAAATTAGCATGTTTAAAGTGATTTTCATGCTTTCAGGGGCTCGGGAAGTTAATTAAATACCATTTGGAGGCATTTAATGTTCGAGCAAAAACGGCTGATTTTCGACAAAAGAGATAACACCCCCCCATTACGTCATGCTTCAGAAATGTGGAAAATGGTCCTTTTTTAAATGTTTTATTTTTGAACGTCAGTTCACATTTGTAGGTGGATCATCAGTGTTAGAGCTAAAATTAGCATGTTTAAAGTGATTTTCATGCTTCCAGGGGCTCGGGAAGTTAATTAAATACCATTTGGAGGCATTTAATGTTCGAGCAAAAACGGCTGATTTTCGACAAAAGAGATAACACCCCCCCATTACGTCATGCTTCAGAAATGTGGAAAATGGTCCGTTTTCAAATGTTTTATTTTTGAACGTCAGTTCACATTTGTAGGTGGATCATCAGTGTTAGAGCTAAAATTAGCATGTTTAAAGTGATTTTCATGCTTCCAGGGGCCCAACACACGAGATTTATGGAATGGTTAAAAGTGCATGAAAATGGCCAATTTACTCACTCTGAGTTCTCAAAAAGGGTTTCTTCACCCCGGGAAGTTAATTAAATACCATTTGGAGGATTTTAATGTTCGATCAAAAACGGCTGATTTTCGACGAAAGAGATAACACCCCCCCATTACGTCATGCTTTAGAAATGTGGAAAATGGTCCGTTTTCAAATGTTTTATTTTTGAACGTCAGTTCACATTTGTAGGTGGATCATCAGTGTTAGAGCTAAAATTAGCATGTTTAAAGTGATTTTCATGCTTCCAGGGGCTCGGGAAGTTAATTAAATACCATTTGGAGGCATTTAATGTTCGAGCAAAAACGGCTGATTTTCGACAAAAGAGATAACACCCCCCCATTACGTCATGCTTCAGAAATGTGGAAAATGGTCCGTTTTCAAATGTTTTATTTTTGAACGTCAGTTCACATTTGTAGGTGGATCATCAGTGTTAGAGCTAAAATTAGCATGTTTAAAGTGATTTTCATGCTTCCAGGGGCTCGGGAAGTTAATTAAATACCATTTGGAGGCATTTAATGTTCGAGCAAAAACGGCTGATTTTCGACAAAAGAGATAACACCCCCCCATTACGTCATGCTTCAGAAATGTGGAAAATGGTCCGTTTTCAAATGTTTTATTTTTGAACGTCAGTTCACATTTGTAGGTGGATCATCAGTGTCAGAGCTAAAATTAGCATGTTTAAAGTGATTTTCATGCTTTCAGGGGCTCGGGAAGTTAATTAAATACCATTTGGAGGCATTTAATGTTCGAGCAAAAACGGCTGATTTTCGACAAAAGAGATAACACCCCCCCATTACGTCATGCTTCAGAAATGTGGAAAATGGTCCTTTTTTAAATGTTTTATTTTTGAACGTCAGTTCACATTTGTAGGTGGATCATCAGTGTTAGAGCTAAAATTAGCATGTTTAAAGTGATTTTCATGCTTCCAGGGGCTCGGGAAGTTAATTAAATACCATTTGGAGGCATTTAATGTTCGAGCAAAAACGGCTGATTTTCGACAAAAGAGATAACACCCCCCCATTACGTCATGCTTCAGAAATGTGGAAAATGGTCCGTTTTCAAATGTTTTATTTTTGAACGTCAGTTCACATTTGTAGGTGGATCATCAGTGTTAGAGCTAAAATTAGCATGTTTAAAGTGATTTTCATGCTTCCAGGGGCCCAAAACACGAGATTTATGGAATGGTTAAAAGTGCATGAAAATGGCCAATTTACTCACTCTGAGTTCTCAAAAAGGGTTTCTTCACCCCGGGAAGTTAATTAAATACCATTTGGAGGATTTTAATGTTCGATCAAAAACGGCTGATTTTCGACGAAAGAGATAACACCCCCCCATTACGTCATGCTTTAGAAATGTGGAAAATGGTCCGTTTTCAAATGTTTTATTTTTGAACGTCAGTTCACATTTATAGGTGGATCATCAGTGTTAGAGCTAAAATTAGCCTGTTTAAAGTGATTTTCATGCTTCCAGGGGCTCGGGAAGTGAAATAAATACCATTTGGAGGCATTTAATGTTCGAGCAAAAACGGCTGATTTTCGACAAAAGAGATAACACCCCCCCATTACGTCATGCTTTAGAAATGTGGAAAATGGTCCGTTTTCAAATGTTTTATTTTTGAACGTCAGTTCACATTTGTAGGTGGATCATCAGTGTTAGAGCTAAAATTAGCATGTTTAAAGTGATTTTCATGCTTCCAGGGGCTCGGGAAGTGAAATAAATACCATTTGGAGGCATTTAATGTTCGAGCAAAAACGGCTGATTTTCGACAAAAGAGATAACACCCCCCCATTACGTCATGCTTCAGAAATGTGGAAAATGGTCCGTTTTCAAATGTTTTATTTTTGAACGTCAGTTCACATTTGTAGGTGGATCATCAGTGTTAGAGCTAAAATTAGCATGTTTAAAGTGATTTTCATGCTTCCAGGGGCTCGGGAAGTTAATTAAATACCATTTGGAGGCATTTAATGTTCGAGCAAAAACGGCTGATTTTCGACAAAAGAGATAACACCCCCCATTACGTCATGCTTCAGAAATGTGGAAAATGGTCCGTTTTCAAATGTTTTATTTTTGAACGTCAGTTCACATTTGTAGGTGGATCATCAGTGTTAGAGCTAAAATTAGCATGTTTAAAGTGATTTTCATGCTTCCAGGGGCCCAAAACACAAGATTTATGGAATGGTTAAAAGTGCATGAAAATGGCCAATTTACTCACTCTGAGTTCTCAAAAAGGGTTTCTTCACCCCGGGAAGTTAATTAAATACCATTTGGAGGCATTTAATGTTCGAGCAAAAACGGCTGATTTTCGACAAAAGAGATAAAACCCCTACATTACGTCATGCTTCAGAAATGTGGAAAATGGTCCGTTTTCAAATGTTTTATTTTTGAACGTCAGTTCACATTTGTAGGTGGATCATCAGTGTTAGAGCTAAAATTAGCATGTTTAAAGTGATTTTCATGCTTCCAGGGGCTCGGGAAGTGAAATAAATACCATTTGGAGGCATTTAATGTTCGAGCAAAAACGGCTGATTTTCGACGAAAGAGCTAACACCCCCCCATTACGTCATGCTTTAGAAATGTGGAAAATGGTCGGTTTTCAAATGTTTTATTTTTGAACGTCAGTTCACATTTGTAGGTGGATCATCAGTGTTAGAGCTAAAATTAGCATGTTTAAAGTGATTTTCATGCTTCCAGGGGCTCGGGAAGTGAAATAAATACCATTTGGAGGCATTTAATGTTCGAGCAAAAACGGCTGATTTTCGACAAAAGAGATAACACCCCCCCTGTACGTCATGCTTCAGAAATGTGGAAAATGGTCCGTTTTCAAATGTTTCATTTTTGAACGTCAGTTCACATTTTTAGGTGGATCATCAGTGTTAGAGCTAAAATTAGCATGTTTAAAGTGATTTTCATGCTTCCAGGGGCTCGGGAAGTTAATTAAATACCATTTGGAGGCATTTAATGTTCGAGCAAAAACGGCTGATTTTCGACAAAAGAGATAACACCCCCCCATTACGTCATGCTTCAGAAATGTGGAAAATGGTCCGTTTTCAAATGTTTTATTTTTGAACGTCAGTTCACATTTGTAGGTGGATCATCAGTGTTAGAGCTAAAATTAGCATGTTTAAAGTGATTTTCATGCTTCCAGGGGCCCAAAACACAAGATTTATGGAATGGTTAAAAGTGCATGAAAATGGCCAATTTACTCACTCTGAGTTCTCAAAAAGGGTTTCTTCACCCCGGGAAGTTAATTAAATACCATTTGGAGGATTTTAATGTTCGAGCAAAAACGGCTGATTTTCGACGAAAGAGCTAACACCCCCCCCCATTACGTCATGCTTCAGAAATGTGGAAAATGGTCCGTTTTCAAATGTTTTATTTTTGAACGTCAGTTCACATTTGTAGGTGGATCATCAGTGTTAGAGCTAAAATTAGCATGTTTAAAGTGATTTTCATGCTTCCAGGGGCTCGGGAAGTGAAATAAATACCATTTGGAGGCATTTAATGTTCGAGCAAAAAAGGCTGATTTTCCACAAAAGAGATAACACCCCCCCCATTACGTCATGCTTCAGAAATGTGGAAAATGGTACGTTTTCAAATGTTTTATTTTTGAACGTCAGTTCACATTTGTAGGTGGATCATCAGTGTTAGAGCTAAAATTAGCATGTTTAAAGTGATTTTCATGCTTCTTGGGGCCCAAAACACAAGATTTATGGAATGGTTAAAAGTGCATGAAAATGGCCAATTTACTCACTCTGAGTTCTCAAAAAGGGTTTCTTCACCCCGGGAAGTTAATTAAATACCATTTGGAGGCATTTAATGTTCGAGCAAAAACGGCTGATTTTCGACAAAAGAGATAACACCCCCCCATTACGTCATGCTTCAGAAATGTGGAAAATGGTCCGTTTTCAAATGTTTTATTTTTGAACGTCAGTTCACATTTGTAGGTGGATCATCAGTGTTAGAGCTAAAATTAGCATGTTTAAAGTGATTTTCATGCTTCCAGGGGCCCAAAACACAAGATTTATGGAATGGTTAAAAGTGCATGAAAATGGCCAATTTACTCACTCTGAGTTCTCAAAAAGGGTTTCTTCACCCCGGGAAGTTAATTAAATACCATTTGGAGGCATTTAATGTTAGAGCAAAAACGGCTGATTTTCGACAAAAGAGATAACACCCCCCCATTACGTCATGCTTCAGAAATGTGGAAAATGGTCCGTTTTCAAATGTTTTATTTTAGAACGTCAGTTCACATTTGTAGGTGGATCATCAGTGTTAGAGCTAAAATTAGCATGTTTAAAGTGATTTTCATGCTTCCAGGGGCTCGGGAAGTTAATTAAATACCATTTGGAGGCATTTAATGTTAGAGCAAAAACGGCTGATTTTCGACAAAAGAGATAACACCCCCCCATTACGTCATGCTTCAGAAATGTGGAAAATGGTCCGTTTTCAAATGTTTTATTTTTGAACGTCAGTTCACATTTGTAGGTGGATCATCAGTGTTAGAGCTAAAATTAGCATGTTTAAAGTGATTTTCATGCTTCCAGGGGCCCAAAACACAAGATTTATGGAATGGTTAAAAGTGCATGAAAATGGCCAATTTACTCACTCTGAGTTCTCAAAAAGGGTTTCTTCACCCCGGGAAGTTAATTAAATACCATTTGGAGGCATTTAATGTTCGAGCAAAAACGGCTGATTTTCGACAAAAGAGATAACACCCCCCCATTACGTCATGCTTCAGAAATGTGGAAAATGGTCCGTTTTCAAATGTTTTATTTTTGAACGTCAGTACACATTTGTAGGTGGATCATCAGTGTTAGAGCTAAAATTAGCATGTTTAAAGTGATTTTCATGCTTCTTGGGGCCCAAAACACAAGATTTATGGAATGGTTAAAAGTGCATGAAAATGGCCAATTTCCTCACTCTGAGTTCTCAAAAAGGGTTTCTTCACCCCGGGAAGTTAATTAAATACCATTTGGAGGCATTTAATGTTCGAGCAAAAACGGCTGATTTTCGACAAAAGAGATAACACCCCCCCATTACGTCATGCTTCAGAAATGTGGAAAATGGTCCGTTTTCAAATGTTTTATTTTTGAACGTCAGTTCACATTTGTAGGTGGATCATCAGTGTTAGAGCTAAAATTAGCATGTTTAAAGTGATTTTCATGCTTCCAGGGGCTCGGGAAGTTAATTAAATACCATTTGGAGGCATTTAATGTTCGAGCAAAAACGGCTGATTTTCGACAAAAGAGATGACACCCCCCCATTACGTCATGCTTCAGAAATGTGGAAAATGGTCCGTTTTCAAATGTTTTATTTTTGAACGTCAGTTCACATTTGTAGGTGGATCATCAGTGTTAGAGCTAAAATTAGCATGTTTAAAGTGATTTTCATGCTTCCAGGGGCTCGGGAAGTTAATTAAATACCATTTGGAGGCATTTAATGTTCGAGCAAAAACGGCTGATTTTCGACAAAAGAGATAACACCCCCCCATTACGTCATGCTTCAGAAATGTGGAAAATGGTCCGTTTTCAAATGTTTTATTTTTGAACGTCAGTTCACATTTGTAGGTGGATCATCAGTGTTAGAGCTAAAATTAGCATGTTTAAAGTGATTTTCATGCTTCCAGGGGCTCGGGAAGTTAATTAAATACCATTTGGAGGCATTTAATGTTCGAGCAAAAACGGCTGATTTTCGACAAAAGAGATAACACCCCCCCCATTACGTCATGCTTCAGAAATGTGGAAAATGGTCCGTTTTCAAATGTTTTATTTTTGAACGTCAGTTCACATTTGTAGGTGGATCATCAGTGTTAGAGCTAAAATTAGCATGTTTAAAGTGATTTTCATGCTTCCAGGGGCCCAAAACACAAGATTTATGGAATGGTTAAAAGTGCATGAAAATGGCCAATTTACTCACTCTGAGTTCTCAAAAAGGGTTTCTTCACCCCGGGAAGTTAATTAAATACCATTTGGAGGATTTTAATGTTCGAGCAAAAACGGCTGATTTTCGACGAAAGAGATAACACCCCCCCATTACGTCATGCTTTAGAAATGTGGAAAATGGTCCGTTTTCAAATGTTTTATTTTTGAACGTCAGTTCACATTTGTAGGTGGATCATCAGTGTTAGAGCTAAAATTAGCATGTTTAAAGTGATTTTCATGCTTCCAGGGGCTCGGGAAGTGAAATAAATACCATTTGGAGGCATTTAATGTTCGAGCAAAAACGGCTGATTTTCGACAAAAGAGATAACACCCCCCCATTACGTCATGCTTTAGAAATGTGGAAAATGGTCCGTTTTCAAATGTTTTATTTTTGAACGTCAGTTCACATTTGTAGGTGGATCATCAGTGTTAGAGCTAAAATTAGCATGTTTAAAGTGATTTTCATGCTTCCAGGGGCTCGGGAAGTGAAATAAATACCATTTGGAGGCATTTAATGTTCGAGCAAAAACGGCTGATTTTCGACAAAAAAGATAACACCCCCCCATTACGTCATGCTTCAGAAATGTGGAAAATGGTCCGTTTTCAAATGTTTTATTTTTGAACGTCAGTTCACATTTGTAGGTGGATCATCAGTGTTAGAGCTAAAATTAGCATGTTTAAAGTGATTTTCATGCTTCTTGGGGCCCAAAACACAAGATTTATGGAATGGTTAAAAGTGCATGAAAATGGCCAATTTACTCACTCTGAGTTCTCAAAAAGGGTTTCTTCACCCCGGGAAGTTAATTAAATACCATTTGGAGGCATTTAATGTTCGAGCAAAAACGGCTGATTTTCGACAAAAGAGATAACACCCCCCCATTACGTCATGCTTCAGAAATGTGGAAAATGGTCCGTTTTCAAATGTTTTATTTTTGAACGTCAGTTCACATTTGTAGGTGGATCATCAGTGTTAGAGCTAAAATTAGCATGTTTAAAGTGATTTTCATGCTTCTTGGGGCCCAAAACACAAGATTTATGGAATGGTTAAAAGTGCATGAAAATGGCCAATTTACTCACTCTGAGTTCTCAAAAAGGGTTTCTTCACCCCGGGAAGTTAATTAAATACCATTTGGAGGCATTTAATGTTCGAGCAAAAACGGCTGATTTTCGACAAAAGAGATAACACCCCCCCATTACGTCATGCTTCAGAAATGTGGAAAATGGTCCGTTTTCAAATGTTTTATTTTTGAACGTCAGTTCACATTTGTAGGTGGATCATCAGTGTTAGAGCTAAAATTAGCATGTTTAAAGTGATTTTCATGCTTCCAGGGGCTCGGGAAGTGAAATAAATACAATTTGGAGGCATTTAATGTTCGAGCAAAAACGGCTGATTTTCCACAAAAGAGATAACACCCCCCCATTACGTCATGCTTCAGAAATGTGGAAAATGGTCCGTTTTCAAATGTTTTATTTTTGAACGTCAGTTCACATTTGTAGGTGGATCATCAGTGTTAGAGCTAAAATTAGCATGTTTAAAGTGATTTTCATGCTTCCAGGGGCCCAAAACACAAGATTTATGGAATGGTTAAAAGTGCATGAAAATGGCCAATTTACTCACTCTGAGTTCTCAAAAAGGGTTTCTTCACCCCGGGAAGTTAATTAAATACCATTTGGAGGCATTTAATGTTAGAGCAAAAACGGCTGATTTTCGACAAAAGAGATAACACCCCCCCATTACGTCATGCTTCAGAAATGTGGAAAATGGTCCGTTTTCAAATGTTTTATTTTTGAACGTCAGTTCACATTTGTAGGTGGATCATCAGTGTTAGAGCTAAAATTAGCATGTTTAAAGTGATTTTCATGCTTCCAGGGGCTCGGGAAGTTAATTAAATACCATTTGGAGGCATTTAATGTTCGAGCAAAAACGGCTGATTTTCGACAAAAGAGATAACACCCCCCCATTACGTCATGCTTCAGAAATGTGGAAAATGGTCCGTTTTCAAATGTTTTATTTTTGAACGTCAGTTCACATTTGTAGGTGGATCATCAGTGTTAGAGCTAAAATTAGCATGTTTAAAGTGATTTTCATGCTTCCAGGGGCCCAAAACACAAGATTTATGGAATGGTTAAAAGTGCATGAAAATGGCCAATTTACTCACTCTGAGTTCTCAAAAAGGGTTTCTTCACCCGGGAAGTTAATTAAATACCATTTGGAGGCATTTAATGTTAGAGCAAAAACGGCTGATTTTCGACAAAAGGGATAACACCCCCCCATTACGTCATGCTTCAGAAATGTGGAAAATGGTCCGTTTTCAAATGTTTCATTTTTGAACGTCAGTTCACATTTGTAGGTGGATCATCAGTGTTAGAGCTAAAATTAGCATGTTTAAAGTGATTTTCATGCTTCCAGGGGCTCGGGAAGTGAAATAAATACCATTTGGAGGCATTTAATGTTCGAGCAAAAACGGCTGATTTTCGACAAAAGAGATAACACCCCCCCATTACGTCATGCTTTAGAAATGTGGAAAATGGTCCGTTTTCAAATGTTTTATTTTTGAACGTCAGTTCACATTTGTAGGTGGATCATCAGTGTTAGAGCTAAAATTAGCATGTTTAAAGTGATTTTCATGCTTCCAGGGGCTCGGGAAGTTAATTAAATACCATTTGGAGGCATTTAATGTTCGAGCAAAAACGGCTGATTTTCGACAAAAGAGATAACACCCTCCCATTACGTCATGCTTCAGAAATGTGGAAAATGGTCTGTTTTCAAATGTTTTATTTTTGAACGTCAGTTCACATTTGTAGGTGGATCATCAGTGTTAGAGCTAAAATTAGCATGTTTAAAGTGATTTTCATGCTTCCAGGGGCTCGGGAAGTTAATTAAATACCATTTGGAGGCATTTAATGTTCGAGCAAAAACGGCTTATTTTCGACAAAAGAGATAACACACCCCCATTACGTCATGCTTCAGAAATGTGGAAAATGGTCCGTTTTCAAATGTTTTATTTTTGAACGTCAGTTCACATTTGTAGGTGGATCATCAGTGTTAGAGCTAAAATTAGCATGTTTAAAGTGATTTTCATGCTTCCAGGGGCTCGGGAAGTTAATTAAATACCATTTGGAGGCATTTAATGTTCGAGCAAAAACGGCTGATTTTCGACAAAAGAGATAACACCCCCCCATTACGTCATGCTTCAGAAATGTGGAAAATGGTCCGTTTTCAAATGTTTTATTTTTGAACGTCAGTTCACATTTGTAGGTGGATCATCAGTGTTAGAGCTAAAATTAGCATGTTTAAAGTGATTTTCATGCTTCCAGGGGCCCAAAACACAAGATTTATGGAATGGTTAAAAGTGCATGAAAATGGCCAATTTACTCACTCTGAGTTCTCAAAAAGGGTTTCTTCACCCCGGGAAGTTAATTAAATACCATTTGGAGGCATTTAATGTTCGAGCAAAAACGGCTGATTTTCGACAAAAGAGATAACACCCCCCCATTACGTCATGCTTCAGAAATGTGGAAAATGGTCCGTTTTCAAATGTTTTATTTTTGAACGTCAGTTCACATTTGTAGGTGGATCATCAGTGTTAGAGCTAAAATTAGCATGTTTAAAGTGATTTTCATGCTTCCAGGGGCCCAAAACACAAGATTTATGGAATGGTTAAAAGTGCATGAAAATGGCCAATTTACTCACTCTGAGTTCTCGAAAAGGGTTTTTTCACCCCGGGAAGTTAATTAAATACCATTTGGAGGCATTTAATGTTCGAGCAAAAACGGCTGATTTTCGACAAAAGAGATAACACCCCCCCATTACGTCATGCTTCAGAAATGTGGAAAATGGTCCGTTTTCAAATGTTTTATTTTTGAACGTCAGTTCACATTTGTAGGTGGATCATCAGTGTTAGAGCTAAAATTAGCATGTTTAAAGTGATTTTCATGCTTCCAGGGGCCCAAAACACAAGATTTATGGAATGGTTAAAAGTGCATGAAAATGGCCAATTTACTCACTCTGAGTTCTCAAAAAGGGTTTCTTCACCCCGGGAAGTTAATTAAATACCATTTGGAGGCATTTAATGTTAGAGCAAAAACGGCTGATTTTCGACAAAAGAGATAACACCCCCCCATTACGTCATGCTTCAGAAATGTGGAAAATGGTCCGTTTTCAAATGTTTTATTTTTGAACGTCAGTTCACATTTGTAGGTGGATCATCAGTGTTAGAGCTAAAATTAGCATGTTTAAAGTGATTTTCATGCTTCCAGGGGCCCAAAACACAAGATTTATGGAATGGTTAAAAGTGCATGAAAATGGCCAATTTACTCACTCTGAGTTCTCAAAAAGGGTTTCTTCACCCCGGGAAGTTAATTAAATACCATTTGGAGGCATTTAATGTTAGAGCAAAAACGGCTGATTTTCGACAAAAGAGATAACACCCCCCCATTACGTCATGCTTCAGAAATGTGGAAAATGGTCCGTTTTCAAATGTTTTATTTTTGAACGTCAGTTCACATTTGTAGGTGGATCATCAGTGTTAGAGCTAAAATTAGCATGTTTAAAGTGATTTTCATGCTTCCAGGGGCTCGGGAAGTGAAATAAATACAATTTGGAGGCATTTAATGTTCGAGCAAAAACGGCTGATTTTCCACAAAAGAGATAACACCCCCCATTACGTCATGCTTCAGAAATGTGGAAAATGGTCCGTTTTCAAATGTTTTATTTTTGAACGTCAGTTCACATTTGTAGGTGGATCATCAGTGTTAGAGCTAAAATTAGCATGTTTAAAGTGATTTTCATGCTTCCAGGGGCCCAAAACACAAGATTTATGGAATGGTTAAAAGTGCATGAAAATGGCCAATTTACTCACTCTGAGTTCTCAAAAAGGGTTTCTTCACCCCGGGAAGTTAATTAAATACCATTTGGAGGCATTTAATGTTAGAGCAAAAACGGCTGATTTTCGACAAAAGAGATAACACCCCCCCATTACGTCATGCTTCAGAAATGTGGAAAATGGTCCGTTTTCAAATGTTTTATTTTTGAACGTCAGTTCACATTTGTAGGTGGATCATCAGTGTTAGAGCTAAAATTAGCATGTTTAAAGTGATTTTCATGCTTCCAGGGGCTCGGGAAGTTAATTAAATACCATTTGGAGGCATTTAATGTTCGAGCAAAAACGGCTGATTTTCGACAAAAGAGATAACACCCCCCCATTACGTCATGCTTCAGAAATGTGGAAAATGGTCCGTTTTCAAATGTTTTATGTTTGAACGTCAGTTCACATTTGTAGGTGGATCATCAGTGTTAGAGCTAAAATTAGCATGTTTAAAGTGATTTTCATGCTTCCAGGGGCTCGGGAAGTTAATTAAATACCATTTGGAGGCATTTAATGTTCGAGCAAAAACGGCTGATTTTCGACAAAAGAGATAACACCCCCCCATTACGTCATGCTTTAGAAATGTGGAAAATGGTCCGTTTTCAAATGTTTTATTTTTGAACGTCAGTTCACATTTGTAGGTGGATCATCAGTGTTAGAGCTAAAATTAGCATGTTTAAAGTGATTTTCATGCTTCCAGGGGCTCGGGAAGTTAATTAAATACCATTTGGAGGCATTTAATGTTCGAGCAAAAACGGCTGATTTTCGACAAAAGAGATAACACCCTCCCATTACGTCATGCTTCAGAAATGTGGAAAATGGTCTGTTTTCAAATGTTTTATTTTTGAACGTCAGTTCACATTTGTAGGTGGATCATCAGTGTTAGAGCTAAAATTAGCATGTTTAAAGTGATTTTCATGCTTCCAGGGGCTCGGGAAGTTAATTAAATACCATTTGGAGGCATTTAATGTTCGAGCAAAAACGGCTTATTTTCGACAAAAGAGATAACACCCCCCCATTACGTCATGCTTCAGAAATGTGGAAAATGGTCCGTTTTCAAATGTTTTATTTTTGAACGTCAGTTCACATTTGTAGGTGGATCATCAGTGTTAGAGCTAAAATTAGCATGTTTAAAGTGATTTTCATGCTTCCAGGGGCTCGGGAAGTTAATTAAATACCATTTGGAGGCATTTAATGTTCGAGCAAAAACGGCTGATTTTCGACAAAAGAGATAACACCCCCCCATTACGTCATGCTTCAGAAATGTGGAAAATGGTCCGTTTTCAAATGTTTTATTTTTGAACGTCAGTTCACATTTGTAGGTGGATCATCAGTGTTAGAGCTAAAATTAGCATGTTTAAAGTGATTTTCATGCTTCCAGGGGCCCAAAACACAAGATTTATGGAATGGTTAAAAGTGCATGAAAATGGCCAATTTACTCACTCTGAGTTCTCAAAAAGGGTTTCTTCACCCCGGGAAGTTAATTAAATACCATTTGGAGGCATTTAATGTTCGAGCAAAAACGGCTGATTTTCGACAAAAGAGATAACACCCCCCCATTACGTCATGCTTCAGAAATGTGGAAAATGGTCCGTTTTCAAATGTTTTATTTTTGAACGTCAGTTCACATTTGTAGGTGGATCATCAGTGTTAGAGCTAAAATTAGCATGTTTAAAGTGATTTTCATGCTTCCAGGGGCCCAAAACACAAGATTTATGGAATGGTTAA
Source organism: Lissotriton vulgaris (assembly GCF_964263255.1). NCBI lineage: Eukaryota > Metazoa > Chordata > Amphibia > Caudata > Salamandridae > Lissotriton > Lissotriton vulgaris. The sequence continues at coordinate 92,545 of NW_028241398.1, read as the reverse complement.
AAGTGCATGAAAATGGCCAATTTACTCACTCTGAGTTCTCGAAAAGGGTTTTTTCACCCCGGGAAGTTAATTAAATACCATTTGGAGGCATTTAATGTTCGAGCAAAAACGGCTGATTTTCGACAAAAGAGATAACACCCCCCCATTACGTCATGCTTCAGAAATGTGGAAAATGGTCCGTTTTCAAATGTTTTATTTTTGAACGTCAGTTCACATTTGTAGGTGGATCATCAGTGTTAGAGCTAAAATTAGCATGTTTAAAGTGATTTTCATGCTTCCAGGGGCCCAAAACACAAGATTTATGGAATGGTTAAAAGTGCATGAAAATGGCCAATTTACTCACTCTGAGTTCTCAAAAAGGGTTTCTTCACCCCGGGAAGTTAATTAAATACCATTTGGAGGCATTTAATGTTAGAGCAAAAACGGCTGATTTTCGACAAAAGAGATAACACCCCCCCATTACGTCATGCTTCAGAAATGTGGAAAATGGTCCGTTTTCAAATGTTTTATTTTTGAACGTCAGTTCACATTTGTAGGTGGATCATCAGTGTTAGAGCTAAAATTAGCATGTTTAAAGCGATTTTCATGCTTCCAGGGGCTCGGGAAGTTAATTAAATACCATTTGGAGGCATTTAATGTTCGAGCAAAAACGGCTGATTTTCGACAAATGAGATAACACCCCCCCATTACGTCATGCTTCAGAAATGTGGAAAATGGTCCGTTTTCAAATGTTTTATTTTTGAACGTCAGTTCACATTTGTAGGTGGATCATCAGTGTTAGAGCTAAAATTAGCATGTTTAAAGTGATTTTCATGCTTCCAGGGGCTCGGGAAGTGAAATAAATACCATTTGGAGGCATTTAATGTTCGAGCAAAAACGGCTGATTTTCGACAAAAGAGATAACACCCCCCATTACGTCATGCTTCAGAAATGTGGAAAATGGTCCGTTTTCAAATGTTTCATATTTGAACGTCAGTTCACATCTGTAGTTGGATCATCAGTGTTAGAGCTAAAATTAGCATGTTTAAAGTGATTTTCATGCTTCCAGGGGCTCGGGAAGTGAAATAAATACCATTTGGAGGCATATAATGTTCGAGCAAAAACGGCTGATTTTCGACAAAAGAGATAACACCCCCCCATTACGTCATGCTTCAGAAATGTGGAAAATGGTCCGTTTTCAAATGTTTTATTTTTGAACGTCAGTTCACATTTGTAGGTGGATCATCAGTGTTAGAGCTAAAATTAGCATGTTTAAAGTGATTTTCATGCTTCCAGGGGCTCGGGAAGTTAATTAAATACCATTTGGAGGCATTTAATGTTCGAGCAAAAACGGCTGATTTTCGACAAAAGAGATAACACCCCCCCATTACGTCATGCTTCAGAAATGTGGAAAATGGTCCGTTTTCAAATGTTTTATTTTTGAACGTCAGTTCACATTTGTAGGTGGATCATCAGTGTTAGAGCTAAAATTAGCATGTTTAAAGTGATTTTCATGCTTCCAGGGGCCCAAAACACAAGATTTATGGAATGGTTAAAAGTGCATGAAAATGGCCAATTTACTCACTCTGAGTTCTCAAAAAGGGTTTCTTCACCCCGGGAAGTTAATTAAATACCATTTGGAGGCATTTAATGTTAGAGCAAAAACGGCTGATTTTCGACAAAAGAGATAACACCCCCCCATTACGTCATGCTTCAGAAATGTGGAAAATGGTCAGTTTTCAAATGTTTTATTTTTGAACGTCAGTTCACATTTGTAGGTGGATCATCAGTGTTAGAGCTAAAATTAGCATGTTTAAAGTGATTTTCATGCTTCCAGGGGCTCGGGAAGTTAATTAAATACCATTTGGAGGCATTTAATGTTAGAGCAAAAACGGCTGATTTTCGACAAAAGAGATAACACCCCCCCATTACGTCATGCTTCAGAAATGTGGAAAATGGTCCGTTTTCAAATGTTTTATTTTTGAACGTCAGTTCACATTTGTAGGTGGATCATCAGTGTTAGAGCTAAAATTAGCATGTTTAAAGTGATTTTCATGCTTCCAGGGGCTCGGGAAGTTAATTAAATACCATTTGGAGGCATTTAATGTTCGAGCAAAAACGGCTGATTTTCGACAAAAGAGATAACACCCCCCCATTACGTCATGCTTCAGAAATGTGGAAAATGGTCCGTTTTCAAATGTTTTATTTTTGAACGTCAGTTCACATTTGTAGGTGGATCATCAGTGTTAGAGCTAAAATTAGCATGTTTAAAGTGATTTTCATGCTTCCAGGGGCCCAAAACACAAGATTTATGGAATGGTTAAAAGTGCATGAAAATGGCCAATTTACTCACTCTGAGTTCTTAAAAAGGGTTTCTTCACCCCGGGAAGTTAATTAAATACCATTTGGAGGCATTTAATGTTCGAGCAAAAACGGCTGATTTTCGACAAAAGAGATAACACCCCCCCCATTACGTCATGCTTCAGAAATGTGGAAAATGGTCCGTTTTCAAATGTTTTATTTTTGAACGTCAGTTCACATTTGTAGGTGGATTATCAGTGTTAGAGCTAAAATTAGCATGTTTAAAGTGATTTTCATGCTTCCAGGGGCTCGGGAAGTTAATTAAATACCATTTGGAGGCATTTAATGTTCGAGCAAAAACGGCTGATTTTCGACAAAAGAGATTACACCCCCCCATTACGTCATGCTTCAGAAATGTGGAAAATGGTCCGTTTTCAAATGTTTTATTTTTGAACGTCAGTTCACATTTGTAGGTGGATCATCAGTGTTAGAGCTCAAATTAGCATGTTTAAAGTGATTTTCATGCTTCCAGGGGCTCGGGAAGTTAATTAAATACCATTTGGAGGCATTTAATGTTCGAGCAAAAACGGCTGATTTTCGACAAAAGAGATAACACCCCCCCATTACGTCATGCTTCAGAAATGTGGAAAATGGTCCGTTTTCAAATGTTTTATTTTTGAACGTCAGTTCACATTTGTAGGTGGATCATCAGTGTTAGAGCTAAAATTAGCATGTTTAAAGTGATTTTCATGCTTCCAGGGGCTCGGGAAGTTAATTAAATACCATTTATAGGCATTTAATGTTAGAGCAAAAACGGCTGATTTTCGACAAAAGAGATAACACCCCCCCATTACGTCATGCTTCAGAAATGTGGAAAATGGTCCGTTTTCAAATGTTTTATTTTTGAACGTCAGTTCACATTTGTAGGTGGATCATCAGTGTTAGAGCTAAAATTAGCATGTTTAAAGTGATTTTCATGCTTCCAGGGGCTCGGGAAGTTAATTAAATACCATTTGGAGGCATTTAATGTTCGAGCAAAAACGGCTGATTTTCGACAAAAGAGATAACACCCCCCCATTACGTCATGCTTCAGAAATGTGGAAAATGGTCCGTTTTCAAATGTTTTATTTTTGAACGTCAGTTCACATTTGTAGGTGGATCATCAGTGTTAGAGCTCAAATTAGCATGTTTAAAGTGATTTTCATGCTTCCAGGGGCTCGGGAAGTTAATTAAATACCATTTGGAGGCATTTAATGTTCGAGCAAAAACGGCTGATTTTCGACAAAAGAGATAACACCCCCCCATTACGTCATGCTTCAGAAATGTGGAAAATGGTCCGTTTTCAAATGTTTTATTTTTGAACGTCAGTTCACATTTGTAGGTGGATCATCAGTGTTAGAGCTAAAATTAGCATGTTTAAAGTGATTTTCATGCTTCCAGGGGCTCGGGAAGTTAATTAAATACCATTTATAGGCATTTAATGTTAGAGCAAAAACGGCTGATTTTCGACAAAAGAGATAACACCCCCCCATTACGTCATGCTTCAGAAATGTGGAAAATGGTCCGTTTTCAAATGTTTTATTTTTGAACGTCAGTTCACATTTGTAGGTGGATCATCAGTGTTAGAGCTAAAATTAGCATGTTTAAAGTGATTTTCATGCTTCCAGGGGCTCGGGAAGTTAATTAAATACCATTTGGAGGCATTTAATGTTCGAGCAAAAACGGCTGATTTTCGACAAAAGAGATAACACCCCCCCATTACGTCATGCTTCAGAAATGTGGAAAATGGTCCGTTTTCAAATGTTTTATTTTTGAACGTCAGTTCACATTTGTAGGTGGATCATCAGTGTTAGAGCTAAAATTAGCATGTTTAAAGTGATTTTCATGCTTCCAGGGGCCCAAAACACAAGATTTATGGAATGGTTAAAAGTGCATGAAAATGGCCAATTTACTCACTCTGAGTTCTCAAAAAGGGTTTCTTCACCCCGGGAAGTTAATTAAATACCATTTGGAGGCATTTAATGTTCGAGCAAAAACGGCTGATTTTCGACAAAAGAGATAACACCCCCCCATTACGTCATGCTTCAGAAATGTGGAAAATGGTCCGTTTTCAAATGTTTTATTTTTGAACGTCAGTTCACATTTGTAGGTGGATCATCAGTGTTAGAGCTAAAATTAGCATGTTTAAAGTGATTTTCATGCTTCCAGGGGCTCGGGAAGTTAATTAAATACCATTTATAGGCATTTAATGTTAGAGCAAAAACGGCTGATTTTCGACAAAAGAGATAACACCCCCCCATTACGTCATGCTTCAGAAATGTGGAAAATGGTCCGTTTTCAAATGTTTTATTTTTGAACGTCAGTTCACATTTGTAGGTGGATCATCAGTGTTAGAGCTAAAATTAGCATGTTTAAAGTGATTTTCATGCTTCCAGGGGCTCGGGAAGTTAATTAAATACCATTTGGAGGCATTTAATGTTCGAGCAAAAACGGCTGATTTTCGACAAAAGAGATAACACCCCCCCATTACGTCATGCTTCAGAAATGTGGAAAATGGTCCGTTTTCAAATGTTTTATTTTTGAACGTCAGTTCACATTTGTAGGTGGATCATCAGTGTTAGAGCTAAAATTAGCATGTTTAAAGTGATTTTCATGCTTCCAGGGGCCCAAAACACAAGATTTATGGAATGGTTAAAAGTGCATGAAAATGGCCAATTTACTCACTCTGAGTTCTCAAAAAGGGTTTCTTCACCCCGGGAAGTTAATTAAATACCATTTGGAGGCATTTAATGTTCGAGCAAAAACGGCTGATTTTCGACAAAAGAGATAACACCCCCCCATTACGTCATGCTTCAGAAATGTGGAAAATGGTCCGTTTTCAAATGTTTTATTTTTGAACGTCAGTTCACATTTGTAGGTGGATCATCAGTGTTAGAGCTAAAATTAGCATGTTTAAAGTGATTTTCATGCTTCCAGGGGCTCGGGAAGTTAATTAAATACCATTTGGAGGCATTTAATGTTCGAGCAAAAACGGCTGATTTTCGACAAAAGAGATAACACCCCCCCATTACGTCATGCTTCAGAAATGTGGAAAATGGTCCGTTTTCAAATGTTTTATTTTTGAACGTCAGTTCACATTTGTAGGTGGATCATCAGTGTTAGAGCTAAAATTAGCATGTTTAAAGTGATTTTCATGCTTCCAGGGGCCCAAAACACAAGATTTATGGAATGGTTAAAAGTGCATGAAAATGGCCAATTTACTCACTCTGAGTTCTCAAAAAGGGTTTCTTCACCCCGGGAAGTTAATTAAATACCATTTGGAGGCATTTAATGTTAGAGCAAAAACGGCAGATTTTCGCCAAAAGAGATAACACCCCCCCATTACGTCATGCTTCAGAAATGTGGAAAATGGTCCGTTTTCAAATGTTTTATTTTTGAACGTCAGTTCACATTTGTAGGTGGATCATCAGTGTTAGAGCTAAAATTAGCATGTTTAAAGTGATTTTCATGCTTCCAGGGGCTCGGGAAGTTAATTAAATACCATTTGGAGGCATTTAATGTTAGAGCAAAAACGGCTGATTTTCGACAAAAGAGATAACACCCCCCATTACGTCATGCTTCAGAAATGTGGAAAATGGTCCGTTTTCAAATGTTTCATTTTTGAACGTCAGTTCACATTTGTAGGTGGATCATCAGTGTTAGAGCTAAAATTAGCATGTTTAAAGTGATTTTCATGCTTCCAGGGGCCCAAAACACAAGATTTATGGAATGGTTAAAAGTGCATTAAAATGGCCAATTTACTCACTCTGAGTTCTCAAAAAGGATTTCTTCACCCCGGGAAGTTAATTAAATACCATTTGGAGGCATTTAATGTTCGAGCAAAAACGGCTGATTTTCGACAAAAGAGATAACACCCCCCCCATTACGTCATGCTTCAGAAATGTGGAAAATGGTCCGTTTTCAAATGTTTTATTTTTGAACGTCAGTTCACATTTGTAGGTGGATCATCAGTGTTAGAGCTAAAATTAGCATGTTTAAAGTGATTTTCATGCTTCCAGGGGCTCGGGAAGTTAATTAAATACCAATTAGAGGCATTTAATGTTCGAGCAAAAACGGCTGATTTTCGACAAAAGAGATTACACCCCCCCATTACGTCATGCTTCAGAAATGTGGAAAATGGTCCGTTTTCAAATGTTTTATTTTTGAACGTCAGTTCACATTTGTAGGTGGATCATCAGTGTTAGAGCTCAAATTAGCATGTTTAAAGTGATTTTCATGCTTCCAGGGGCTCGGGAAGTTAATTAAATACCATTTGGAGGCATTTAATGTTCGAGCAAAAACGGCTGATTTTCGACAAAAGAGATAACACCCCCCCATTACGTCATGCTTCAGAAATGTGGAAAATGGTCCGTTTTCAAATGTTTTATTTTTGAACGTCAGTTCACATTTGTAGGTGGATCATCAGTGTTAGAGCTAAAATTAGCATGTTTAAAGTGATTTTCATGCTTCCAGGGGCTCGGGAAGTTAATTAAATACCATTTGGAGGCATTTAATGTTCGAGCAAAAACGGCTGATTTTCGACAAAAGAGATAACACCCCCCCATTACGTCATGCTTCAGAAATGTGGAAAATGGTCCGTTTTCAAATGTTTTATTTTTGAACGTCAGTTCACATTTGTAGGTGGATCATCAGTGTTAGAGCTAAAATTAGCATGTTTAAAGTGATTTTCATGCTTCCAGGGGCCCAAACACAAGATTTATGGAATGGTTAAAAGTGCATGAAAATGGCCAATTTACTCACTCTGAGTTCTCAAAAAGGGTTTCTTCACCCCGGGAAGTTAATTAAATACCATTTGGAGGCATTTAATGTTCGAGCAAAAACGGCTGATTTTCGACAAAAGAGATAACACCCCCCCCATTACGTCATGCTTCAGAAATGTGGAAAATGGTCCGTTTTCAAATGTTTTATTTTTGAACGTCAGTTCACATTTGTAGGTGGATTATCAGTGTTAGAGCTAAAATTAGCATGTTTAAAGTGATTTTCATGCTTCCAGGGGCTCGGGAAGTTAATTAAATACCATTTGGAGGCATTTAATGTTCGAGCAAAAACGGCTGATTTTCGACAAAAGAGATTACACCCCCCCATTACGTCATGCTTCAGAAATGTGGAAAATGGTCCGTTTTCAAATGTTTTATTTTTGAACGTCAGTTCACATTTGTAGGTGGATCATCAGTGTTAGAGCTCAAATTAGCATGTTTAAAGTGATTTTCATGCTTCCAGGGGCTCGGGAAGTTAATTAAATACCATTTGGAGGCATTTAATGTTCGAGCAAAAACGGCTGATTTTCGACAAAAGAGATAACACCCCCCCATTACGTCATGCTTCAGAAATGTGGAAAATGGTCCGTTTTCAAATGTTTTATTTTTGAACGTCAGTTCACATTTGTAGGTGGATCATCAGTGTTAGAGCTAAAATTAGCATGTTTAAAGTGATTTTCATGCTTCCAGGGGCTCGGGAAGTTAATTAAATACCATTTATAGGCATTTAATGTTAGAGCAAAAACGGCTGATTTTCGACAAAAGAGATAACACCCCCCCATTACGTCATGCTTCAGAAATGTGGAAAATGGTCCGTTTTCAAATGTTTTATTTTTGAACGTCAGTTCACATTTGTAGGTGGATCATCAGTGTTAGAGCTAAAATTAGCATGTTTAAAGTGATTTTCATGCTTCCAGGGGCTCGGGAAGTTAATTAAATACCATTTGGAGGCATTTAATGTTCGAGCAAAAACGGCTGATTTTCGACAAAAGAGATAACACCCCCCCATTACGTCATGCTTCAGAAATGTGGAAAATGGTCCGTTTTCAAATGTTTTATTTTTGAACGTCAGTTCACATTTGTAGGTGGATCATCAGTGTTAGAGCTAAAATTAGCATGTTTAAAGTGATTTTCATGCTTCCAGGGGCCCAAAACACAAGATTTATGGAATGGTTAAAAGTGCATGAAAATGGCCAATTTACTCACTCTGAGTTCTCAAAAAGGGTTTCTTCACCCCGGGAAGTTAATTAAATACCATTTGGAGGCATTTAATGTTCGAGCAAAAACGGCTGATTTTCGACAAAAGAGATAACACCCCCCCATTACGTCATGCTTCAGAAATGTGGAAAATGGTCCGTTTTCAAATGTTTTATTTTTGAACGTCAGTTCACATTTGTAGGTGGATCATCAGTGTTAGAGCTAAAATTAGCATGTTTAAAGTGATTTTCATGCTTCCAGGGGCTCGGGAAGTTAATTAAATACCATTTGGAGGCATTTAATGTTCGAGCAAAAACGGCTGATTTTCGACAAAAGAGATAACACCCCCCCATTACGTCATGCTTCAGAAATGTGGAAAATGGTCCGTTTTCAAATGTTTTATTTTTGAACGTCAGTTCACATTTGTAGGTGGATCATCAGTGTTAGAGCTAAAATTAGCATGTTTAAAGTGATTTTCATGCTTCCAGGGGCCCAAAACACAAGATTTATGGAATGGTTAAAAGTGCATGAAAATGGCCAATTTACTCACTCTGAGTTCTCAAAAAGGGTTTCTTCACCCCGGGAAGTTAATTAAATACCATTTGGAGGCATTTAATGTTAGAGCAAAAACGGCAGATTTTCGCCAAAAGAGATAACACCCCCCCATTACGTCATGCTTCAGAAATGTGGAAAATGGTCCGTTTTCAAATGTTTTATTTTTGAACGTCAGTTCACATTTGTAGGTGGATCATCAGTGTTAGAGCTAAAATTAGCATGTTTAAAGTGATTTTCATGCTTCCAGGGGCTCGGGAAGTTAATTAAATACCATTTGGAGGCATTTAATGTTAGAGCAAAAACGGCTGATTTTCGACAAAAGAGATAACACCCCCCATTACGTCATGCTTCAGAAATGTGGAAAATGGTCCGTTTTCAAATGTTTCATTTTTGAACGTCAGTTCACATTTGTAGGTGGATCATCAGTGCTAGAGCTAAAATTAGCATGTTTAAAGTGATTTTCATGCTTCCAGGGGCCCAAAACACAAGATTTATGGAATGGTTAAAAGTGCATGAAAATGGCCAATTTACTCACTCTTTGTTCTCAAAAAGGATTTCTTCACCCCGGGAAGTTAATTAAATACCATTTGGAGGCATTTAATGTTCGAGCAAAAACGGCTGATTTTCGACAAAAGAGATAACACCCCCCCCATTACGTCATGCTTCAGAAATGTGGAAAATGGTCCGTTTTCAAATGTTTTATTTTTGAACGTCAGTTCACATTTGTAGGTGGATCATCAGTGTTAGAGCTAAAATTAGCATGTTTAAAGTGATTTTCATGCTTCCAGGGGCTCGGGAAGTTAATTAAATACCAATTGGAGGCATTTAATGTTCGAGCAAAAACGGCTGATTTTCGACAAAAGAGATTACACCCCCCCATTACGTCATGCTTCAGAAATGTGGAAAATGGTCCGTTTTCAAATGTTTTATTTTTGAACGTCAGTTCACATTTGTAGGTGGATCATCAGTGTTAGAGCTCAAATTAGCATGTTTAAAGTGATTTTCATGCTTCCAGGGGCTCGGGAAGTTAATTAAATACCATTTGGAGGCATTTAATGTTCGAGCAAAAACGGCTGATTTTCGACAAAAGAGATAACACCCCCCCATTACGTCATGCTTCAGAAATGTGGAAAATGGTCCGTTTTCAAATGTTTTATTTTTGAACGTCAGTTCACATTTGTAGGTGGATCATCAGTGTTAGAGCTAAAATTAGCATGTTTAAAGTGATTTTCATGCTTCCAGGGGCTCGGGAAGTTAATTAAATACCATTTGGAGGCATTTAATGTTAGAGCAAAAACGGCTGATTTTCGACAAAAGAGATAACACCCCCCATTACGTCATGCTTCAGAAATGTGGAAAATGGTCCGTTTTCAAATGTTTCATTTTTGAACGTCAGTTCACATTTGTAGGTGGATCATCAGTGTTAGAGCTAAAATTAGCATGTTTAAAGTGATTTTCATGCTTCCAGGGGCCCAAAACACAAGATTTATGGAATGGTTAAAAGTGCATGAAAATGGCCAATTTACTCACTCTGAGTTCTCAAAAAGGATTTCTTCACCCCGGGAAGTTAATTAAATACCATTTGGAGGCATTTAATGTTCGAGCAAAAACGGCTGATTTTCGACAAAAGAGATAACACCCCCCCCATTACGTCATGCTTCAGAAATGTGGAAAATGGTCCGTTTTCAAATGTTTTATTTTTGAACGTCAGTTCACATTTGTAGGTGGATCATCAGTGTTAGAGCTAAAATTAGCATGTTTAAAGTGATTTTCATGCTTCCAGGGGCTCGGGAAGTTAATTAAATACCATTTGGAGGCATTTAATGTTCGAGCAAAAACGGCTGATTTTCGACAAAAGAGATTACACCCCCCCATTACGTCATGCTTCAGAAATGTGGAAAATAGTCCGTTTTCAAATGTTTTATTTTTGAACGTCAGTTCACATTTGTAGGTGGATCATCAGTGTTAGAGCTCAAATTAGCATGTTTAAAGTGATTTTCATGCTTCCAGGGGCTCGGGAAGTTAATTAAATACCATTTGGAGGCATTTAATGTTCGAGCAAAAACGGCTGATTTTCGACAAAAGAGATAACACCCCCCCATTACGTCATGCTTCAGAAATGTGGAAAATGGTCCGTTTTCAAATGTTTTATTTTTGAACGTCAGTTCACATTTGTAGGTGGATCATCAGTGTTAGAGCTAAAATTAGCATGTTTAAAGTGATTTTCATGCTTCCAGGGGCTCGGGAAGTTAATTAAATACCATTTGGAGGCATTTAATGTTAGAGCAAAAACGGCTGATTTTCGACAAAAGAGATAACACCCCCCCATTACGTCATGCTTCAGAAATGTGGAAAATGGTCCGTTTTCAAATGTTTTATTTTTGAACGTCAGTTCACATTTGTAGGTGGATCATCAGTGTTAGAGCTAAAATTAGCATGTTTAAAGTGATTTTCATGCTTCCAGGGGCTCGGGAAGTTAATTAAATACCATTTGGAGGCATTTAATGTTCGAGCAAAAACGGCTGATTTTCGACAAAAGAGATAACACCCCCCCATTACGTCATGCTTCAGAAATGTGGAAAATGGTCCGTTTTCAAATGTTTTATTTTTGAACGTCAGTTCACATTTGTAGGTGGATCATCAGTGTTAGAGCTAAAATTAGCATGTTTAAAGTGATTTTCATGCTTCCAGGGGCCCAAAACACAAGATTTATGGAATGGTTAAAAGTGCATGAAAATGGCCAATTTACTCACTCTGAGTTCTCAAAAAGGGTTTCTTCACCCCGGGAAGTTAATTAAATACCATTTGGAGGCATTTAATGTTCAAGCAAAAACGGCTGATTTTCGACAAAAGAGATAACACCCCCCCATTACGTCATGCTTCAGAAATGTGGAAAATGGTCCGTTTTCAAATGTTTTATTTTTGAACGTCAGTTCACATTTGTAGGTGGATCATCAGTGTTAGAGCTAAAATTAGCATGTTTAAAGTGATTTTCATGCTTCCAGGGGCTCGGGAAGTTAATTAAATACCATTTGGAGGCATTTAATGTTCGAGCAAAAACGGCTGATTTTCGACAAAAGAGATAACACCCCCCCCATTACGTCATGCTTCAGAAATGTGGAAAATGGTCCGTTTTCAAATGTTTTATTTTTGAACGTCAGTTCACATTTGTAGGTGGATCATCAGTGTTAGAGCTAAAATTAGCATGTTTAAAGTGATTTTCATGCTTCCAGGGGCCCAAAACACAAGATTTATGGAATGGTTAAAAGTGCATGAAAATGGCCAATTTACTCACTCTGAGTTCTCAAAAAGGGTTTCTTCACCCCGGGAAGTTAATTAAATACCATTTGGAGGCATTTTATGTTAGAGCAAAAACGGCTGATTTTCGACAAAAGAGATAACACCCCCCCATTACGTCATGCTTCAGAAATGTGGAAAATGGTCCGTTTTCAAATGTTTTATTTTTGAACGTCAGTTCACATTTGTAGGTGGATCATCAGTGTTAGAGCTAAAATTAGCATGTTTAAAGTGATTTTCATGCTTCCAGGGGCCCAAAACACAAGATTTATGGAATGGTTAAAAGTGCATGAAAATGGCCAATTTACTCACTCTGAGTTCTCAAAAAGGGTTTCTTCACCCCGGGAAGTTAATTAAATACCATTTGGAGGCATTTAATGTTAGAGCAAAAACGGCTGATTTTCGACAAAAGAGATAACATCCCCCCATTACGTCATGCTTCAGAAATGTGGAAAATGGTCCGTTTTCAAATGTTTTATTTTTGAACGTCAGTTCACATTTGTAGGTGGATCATCAGTGTTAGAGCTAAAATTAGCATGTTTAAAGTGATTTTCATGCTTCCAGGGGCCCAAAACACAAGATTTATGGAATGGTTAAAAGTGCATGAAAATGGCCAATTTACTCACTCTGAGTTCTCAAAAAGGGTTTCTTCACCCCGGGAAGTTAATTAAATACCATTTGGAGGCATTTAATGTTCGAGCAAAAACGGCTGATTTTCGACAAAAGAGATAACACCCCCCCATTACGTCATGCTTCAGAAATGTGGAAAATGGTCCGTTTTCAAATGTTTTATTTTTGAACGTCAGTTCACATTTGTAGGTGGATCATCAGTGTTAGAGCTCAAATTAGCATGTTTAAAGTGATTTTCATGCTTCCAGGGGCTCGGGAAGTTAATTAAATACCATTTGGAGGCATTTAATGTTCGAGCAAAAACGGCTGATTTTCGACAAAAGAGATAACACCCCCCCATTACGTCATGCTTCAGAAATGTGGAAAATGGTCCGTCTTCAAATGTTTTATTTTTGAACGTCAGTTCACATTTGTAGGTGGATCATCAGTGTTAGAGCTAAAATTAGCATGTTTAAAGTGATTTTCATGCTTCCAGGGGCTCGGGAAGTTAATTAAATACCATTTGGAGGCATTTAATGTTAGAGCAAAAACGGCTGATTTTCGACAAAAGAGATAACACCCCCCCATTACGTCATGCTTCAGAAATGTGGAAAATGGTCTGTTTTCAAATGTTTTATTTTTGAACGTCAGTTCACATTTGTAGGTGGATCATCAGTGTTAGAGCTAAAATTAGCATGTTTAAAGTGATTTTCATGCTTCCAGGGGCTCGGGAAGTTAATTAAATACCATTTGGAGGCATTTAATGTTCGAGCAAAAACGGCTGATTTTCGACAAAAGAGATAACACCCCCCCATTACGTCATGCTTCAGAAATGTGGAAAATGGTCCGTTTTCAAATGTTTTATTTTTGAACGTCAGTTCACATTTGTAGGTGGATCATCAGTGTTAGAGCTAAAATTAGCATGTTTAAGTGATTTTCATGCTTCCAGGGGCCCAAAACACAAGATTTATGGAATGGTTAAAAGTGCATGAAAATGGCCAATTTACTCACTCTGAGTTCTCAAAAAGGGTTTCTTCACCCCGGGAAGTTAATTAAATACCATTTGGAGGCATTTAATGTTCGAGCAAAAACGGCTGATTTTCGACAAAAGAGATAACACCCCCCCATTACGTCATGCTTCAGAAATGTGGAAAATGGTCCGTTTTCAAATGTTTTATTTTTGAACGTCAGTTCACATTTGTAGGTGGATCATCAGTGTTAGAGCTAAAATTAGCATGTTTAAAGTGATTTTCATGCTTCCAGGGGCTCGGGAAGTTAATTAAATACCATTTGGAGGCATTTAATGTTCGAGCAAAAACGGCTGATTTTCGACAAAAGAGATAACACCCCCCCATTACGTCATGCTTCAGAAATGTGGAAAATGGTCCGTTTTCAAATGTTTTATTTTTGAACGTCAGTTCACATTTGTAGGTGGATCATCAGTGTTAGAGCTAAAATTAGCATGTTTAAAGTGATTTTCATGCTTCCAGGGGCCCAAAACACAAGATTTATGGAATGGTTAAAAGTGCATGAAAATGGCCAATTTACTCACTCTGAGTTCTCAAAAAGGGTTTCTTCACCCCGGGAAGTTAATTAAATACCATTTGGAGGCATTTAATGTTAGAGCAAAAACGGCTGATTTTCGACAAAAGAGATAACATCCCCCCATTACGTCATGCTTCAGAAATGTGGAAAATGGTCCGTTTTCAAATGTTTTATTTTTGAACGTCAGTTCACATTTGTAGGTGGATCATCAGTGTTAGAGCTAAAATTAGCATGTTTAAAGTGATTTTCATGCTTCCAGGGGCCCAAAACACAAGATTTATGGAATGGTTAAAAGTGCATGAAAATGGCCAATTTACTCACTCTGAGTTCTCAAAAAGGGTTTCTTCACCCCGGGAAGTTAATTAAATACCATTTGGAGGCATTTAATGTTAGAGCAAAAACGGCTGATTTTCGACAAAAGAGATAACACCCCCCCATTACGTCATGCTTCAGAAATGTGGAAAATGGTCCGTTTTCAAATGTTTTATTTTTGAACGTCAGTTCACATTTGTAGGTGGATCATCAGTGTTAGAGCTAAAATTAGCATGTTTAAAGTGATTTTCATGCTTCCAGGGGCTCGGGAAGTTAATTAAATACCATTTGGAGGCATTTAATGTTCGAGCAAAAACGGCTGATTTTCGACAAAAGAGATAACACCCCCCCATTACGTCATGCTTCAGAAATGTGGAAAATGGTCCGTTTTCAAATGTTTTATTTTTGAACGTCAGTTCACATTTGTAGGTGGATCATCAGTGTTAGAGCTAAAATTAGCATGTTTAAAGTGATTTTCATGCTTCCAGGGGCTCGGGAAGTTAATTAAATACCATTTGGAGGCATTTAATGTTCGAGCAAAAACGGCTGATTTTCGACAAAAGAGATAACACCCCCCCCATTACGTCATGCTTCAGAAATGTGGAAAATGGTCCGTTTTCAAATGTTTTATTTTTGAACGTCAGTTCACATTTGTAGGTGGATCATCAGTGTTAGAGCTAAAATTAGCATGTTTAAAGTGATTTTCATGCTTCCAGGGGCTCGGGAAGTTAATTAAATACCATTTATAGGCATTTAATGTTAGAGCAAAAACGGCTGATTTTCGACAAAAGAGATAACACCCCCCCATTACGTCATGCTTCAGAAATGTGGAAAATGGTCCGTTTTCAAATGTTTTATTTTTGAACGTCAGTTCACATTTGTAGGTGGATCATCAGTGTTAGAGCTAAAATTAGCATGTTTAAAGTGATTTTCATGCTTCCAGGGGCTCGGGAAGTTAATTAAATACCATTTGGAGGCATTTAATGTTCGAGCAAAAACAGCTGATTTTCGACAAAAGAGATAACACCCCCCCATTACGTCATGCTTCAGAAATGTGGAAAATGGTCCGTTTTCAAATGTTTTATTTTTGAACGTCAGTTCACATTTGTAGGTGGATCATCAGTGTTAGAGCTAAAATTAGCATGTTTAAAGTGATTTTCATGCTTCCAGGGGCCCAAAACACAAGATTTATGGAATGGTTAAAAGTGCATGAAAATGGCCAATTTACTCACTCTGAGTTCTCAAAAAGGGTTTCTTCACCCCGGGAAGTTAATTAAATACCATTTGGAGGCATTTAATGTTCGAGCAAAAACGGCTGATTTTCGACAAAAGAGATAACACCCCCCCATTACGTCATGCTTCAGAAATGTGGAAAATGGTCCGTTTTCAAATGTTTTATTTTTGAACGTCAGTTCACATTTGTAGGTGGATCATCAGTGTTAGAGCTAAAATTAGCATGTTTAAAGTGATTTTCATGCTTCCAGGGGCTCGGGAAGTTAATTAAATACCATTTGGAGGCATTTAATGTTCGAGCAAAAACGGCTGATTTTCGACAAAAGAGACCCCCCCATTACGTCATGCTTCAGAAATGTGGAAAATGGTCCGTTTTCAAATGTTTTATTTTTGAACGTCAGTTCACATTTGTAGGTGGATCATCAGTGTTAGAGCTAAAATTAGCATGTTTAAAGTGATTTTCATGCTTCCAGGGGCCCAAAACACAAGATTTATGGAATGGTTAAAAGTGCATGAAAATGGCCAATTTACTCACTCTGAGTTCTCAAAAAGGGTTTCTTCACCCCGGGAAGTTAATTAAATACCATTTGGAGGCATTTAATGTTAGAGCAAAAACGGCTGATTTTCGACAAAAGAGATAACACCCCCCCATTACGTCATGCTTCAGAAATGTGGAAAATGGTCCGTTTTCAAATGTTTTATTTTTGAACGTCAGTTCACATTTGTAGGTGGATCATCAGTGTTAGAGCTAAAATTAGCATGTTTAAAGTGATTTTCATGCTTCCAGGGGCCCAAAACACAAGATTTATGGAATGGTTAAAAGTGCATGAAAATGGCCAATTTACTCACTCTGAGTTCTCAAAAAGGGTTTCTTCACCCCGGGAAGTTAATTAAATACCATTTGGAGGCATTTAATGTTAGAGCAAAAACTGCTGATTTTCGACAAAAGAGATAACATCCCCCCATTACGTCATGCTTCAGAAATGTGGAAAATGGTCCGTTTTCAAATGTTTTATTTTTGAACGTCAGTTCACATTTGTAGGTGGATCATCAGTGTTAGAGCTAAAATTAGCATGTTTAAAGTGATTTTCATGCTTCCAGGGGCCCAAAACACAAGATTTCTGGAATGGTTAAAAGTGCATGAAAATGGCCAATTTACTCACTCTGAGTTCTCAAAAAGGGTTTCTTCACCCCGGGAAGTTAATTAAATACCATTTGGAGGCATTTAATGTTAGAGCAAAAACGGCTGATTTTCGACAAAAGAGATAACACCCCCCCATTACGTCATGCTTCAGAAATGTGGAAAATGGTCCGTTTTCAAATGTTTTATTTTTGAACGTCAGTTCACATTTGTAGGTGGATCATCAGTGTTAGAGCTAAAATTAGCATGTTTAAAGTGATTTTCATGCTTCCAGGGGCTCGGGAAGTTAATTAAATACCATTTGGAGGCATTTAATGTTCGAGCAAAAACGGCTGATTTTCGACAAAAGAGATAACACCCCCCCATTACGTCATGCTTCAGAAATGTGGAAAATGGTCCGTTTTCAAATGTTTTATTTTTGAACGTCAGTTCACATTTGTAGGTGGATCATCAGTGTTAGAGCTAAAATTAGCATGTTTAAAGTGATTTTCATGCTTCCAGGGGCTCGGGAAGTTAATTAAATACCATTTGGAGGCATTTAATGTTCGAGCAAAAACGGCTGATTTTCGACAAAAGAGATAACACCCCCCCCATTACGTCATGCTTCAGAAATGTGGAAAATGGTCCGTTTTCAAATGTTTTATTTTTGAACGTCAGTTCACATTTGTAGGTGGATCATCAGTGTTAGAGCTAAAATTAGCATGTTTAAAGTGATTTTCATGCTTCCAGGGGCTCGGGAAGTTAATTAAATACCATTTGGAGGCATTTAATGTTCGAGCAAAAACGGCTGATTTTCGACAAAAGAGATAACACCCCCCCATTACGTCATGCTTCAGAAATGTGGAAAATGGTCCGTTTTCAAATGTTTTATTTTTGAACGTCAGTTCACATTTGTAGGTGGATCATCAGTGTTAGAGCTAAAATTAGCATGTTTAAAGTGATTTTCATGCTTCCAGGGGCCCAAAACACAAGATTTATGGAATGGTTAAAAGTGCATGAAAATGGCCAATTTACTCACTCTGAGTTCTCAAAAAGGGTTTCTTCACCCCGGGAAGTTAATTAAATACCATTTGGAGGCATTTAATGTTAGAGCAAAAACTGCTGATTTTCGACAAAAGAGATAACATCCCCCCATTACGTCATGCTTCAGAAATGTGGAAAATGGTCCGTTTTCAAATGTTTTATTTTTGAACGTCAGTTCACATTTGTAGGTGGATCATCAGTGTTAGAGCTAAAATTAGCATGTTTAAAGTGATTTTCATGCTTCCAGGGGCCCAAAACACAAGATTTATGGAATGGTTAAAAGTGCATGAAAATGGCCAATTTACTCACTCTGAGTTCTCAAAAAGGGTTTCTTCACCCCGGGAAGTTAATTAAATACCATTTGGAGGCATTTAATGTTAGAGCAAAAACGGCTGATTTTCGACAAAAGAGATAACACCCCCCCATTACGACATGCTTCAGAAATGTGGAAAATGGTCCGTTTTCAAATGTTTTATTTTTGAACGTCAGTTCACATTTGTAGGTGGATCATCAGTGTTAGAGCTAAAATTAGCATGTTTAAAGTGATTTTCATGCTTCCAGGGGCTCGGGAAGTTAATTAAATACCATTTGGAGGCATTTAATGTTCGAGCAAAAACGGCTGATTTTCGACAAAAGAGATAACACCCCCCCATTACGTCATGCTTCAGAAATGTGGAAAATGGTCCGTTTTCAAATGTTTTATTTTTGAACGTCAGTTCACATTTGTAGGTGGATCATCAGTGTTAGAGCTAAAATTAGCATGTTTAAAGTGATTTTCATGCTTCCAGGGGCTCGGGAAGTTAATTAAATACCATTTGGAGGCATTTAATGTTCGAGCAAAAACGGCTGATTTTCGACAAAAGAGATAACACCCCCCCCATTACGTCATGCTTCAGAAATGTGGAAAATGGTCCGTTTTCAAATGTTTTATTTTTGAACGTCAGTTCACATTTGTAGGTGGATCATCAGTGTTAGAGCTAAAATTAGCATGTTTAAAGTGATTTTCATGCTTCCAGGGGCTCGGGAAGTTAATTAAATACCATTTATAGGCATTTAATGTTAGAGCAAAAACGGCTGATTTTCGACAAAAGAGATAACACCTCCCCATTACGTCATGCTTCAGAAATGTGGAAAATGGTCCGTTTTCAAATGTTTTATTTTTGAACGTCAGTTCACATTTGTAGGTGGATCATCAGTGTTAGAGCTAAAATTAGCATGTTTAAAGTGATTTTCATGCTTCCAGGGGCTCGGGAAGTTAATTAAATACCATTTGGAGGCATTTAATGTTCGAGCAAAAACAGCTGATTTTCGACAAAAGAGATAACACCCCCCCCATTACGTCATGCTTCAGAAATGTGGAAAATGGTCCGTTTTCAAATGTTTTATTTTTGAACGTCAGTTCACATTTGTAGGTGGATCATCAGTGTTAGAGCTAAAATTAGCATGTTTAAAGTGATTTTCATGCTTCCAGGGGCCCAAAACACAAGATTTATGGAATGGTTAAAAGTGCATGAAAATGGCCAATTTACTCACTCTGAGTTCTCAAAAAGGGTTTCTTCACCCCGGGAAGTTAATTAAATACCATTTGGAGGCATTTAATGTTCGAGCAAAAACGGCTGATTTTCGACAAAAGAGATAACACCCCCCCCCATTACGTCATGCTTCAGAAATGTGGAAAATGGTCCGTTTTCAAATGTTTTATTTTTGAACGTCAGTTCACATTTGTAGGTGGATCATCAGTGTTAGAGCTAAAATTAGCATGTTTAAAGTGATTTTCATGCTTCCAGGGGCTCGGGAAGTTAATTAAATACCATTTGGAGGCATTTAATGTTCGAGCAAAAACCGCTGATTTTCGACAAAAGAGATAACACCCCCCCATTACGTCATGCTTCAGAAATGTGGAAAATGGTCCGTTTTCAAATGTTTTATTTTTGAACGTCAGTTCACATTTGTAGGTGGATCATCAGTGTTAGAGCTAAAATTAGCATGTTTAAAGTGATTTTCATGCTTCCGGGGCCCAAAACACAAGATTTATGGAATGGTTAAAAGTGCATGAAAATGGCCAATTTACTCACTCTGAGTTCTCAAAAAGGGTTTCTTCACCCCGGGAAGTTAATTAAATACCATTTGGAGGCATTTAATGTTAGAGCAAAAACGGCAGATTTTCGACAAAAGAGATAACACCCCCCCATTACGTCATGCTTCAGAAATGTGGAAAATGGTCCGTTTTCAAATGTTTTATTTTTGAACGTCAGTTCACATTTGTAGGTGGATCATCAGTGTTAGAGCTAAAATTAGCATGTTTAAAGTGATTTTCATGCTTCCAGGGGCTCGGGAAGTTAATTAAATACCATTTGGAGGCATTTAATGTTAGAGCAAAAACGGCTGATTTTCGACAAAAGAGATAACACCCCCCATTACGTCATGCTTCAGAAATGTGGAAAATGGTCCGTTTTCAAATGTTTCATTTTTGAACGTCAGTTCACATTTGTAGGCGGATCATCAGTGTTAGAGCTAAAATTAGCATGTTTAAAGTGATTTTCATGCTTCCAGGGGCCCAAAACACAAGATTTATGGAATGGTTAAAAGTGCATGAAAATGGCCAATTTACTCACTCTGAGTTCTCAAAAAGGGTTTCTTCACCCCGGGAAGTTAATTAAATACCATTTGGAGGCATTTAATGTTCGAGCAAAAACGGCTGATTTTCGACAAAAGAGATAACACCCCCCCCATTACGTCATGCTTCAGAAATGTGGAAAATGGTCCGTTTTCAAATGTTTTATTTTTGAACGTCAGTTCACATTTGTAGGTGGATCATCAGTGTTAGAGCTAAAATTAGCATGTTTAAAGGGATTTTCATGCTTCCAGGGGCTCGGGAAGTTAATTAAATACCATTTGGAGGCATTTAATGTTCGAGCAAAAACGGCTGATTTTCGACAAAAGAGATTACACCCCCCCATTAGTCATGCTTCAGAAATGTGGAAAATGGTCCGTTTTCAAATGTTTTATTTTTGAACGTCAGTTCACATTTGTAGGTGGATCATCAGTGTTAGAGCTCAAATTAGCATGTTTAAAGTGATTTTCATGCTTCCAGGGGCTCGGGAAGTTAATTAAATACCATTTGGAGGCATTTAATGTTCGAGCAAAAACGGCTGATTTTCGACAAAAGAGATAACACCCCCCCATTACGTCATGCTTCAGAAATGTGGAAAATGGTCCGTTTTCAAATGTTTTATTTTTGAACGTCAGTTCACATTTGTAGGTGGATCATCAGTGTTAGAGCTAAAATTAGCATGTTTAAAGTGATTTTCATGCTTCCAGGGGCTCGGGAAGTTAATTAAATACCATTTGGAGGCATTTAATGTTCGAGCAAAAACGGCTGATTTTCGACAAAAGAGATAACACCCCCCCATTACGTCATGCTTCAGAAATGTGGAAAATGGTCCGTTTTCAAATGTTTTATTTTTGAACGTCAGTTCACATTTGTAGGTGGATCATCAGTGTTAGAGCTAAAATTAGCATGTTTAAAGTGATTTTCATGCTTCCAGGGGCCCAAAACACAAGATTTATGGAATGGTTAAAAGTGCATGAAAATGGCCAATTTACTCACTCTGAGTTCTCAAAAAGGGTTTCTTCACCCCGGGAAGTTAATTAAATACCATTTGGAGGCATTTAATGTTCGAGCAAAAACGGCTGATTTTCGACAAAAGAGATAACACCCCCCCATTACGTCATGCTTCAGAAATGTGGAAAATGGTCCGTTTTCAAATGTTTTATTTTTGAACGTCAGTTCACATTTGTAGGTGGATCATCAGTGTTAGAGCTAAAATTAGCATGTTTAAAGTGATTTTCATGCTTCCAGGGGCTCGGGAAGTTAATTAAATACCATTTGGAGGCATTTAATGTTCGAGCAAAAACGGCTGATTTTCGACAAAAGAGATAACACCCCCCCATTACGTCATGCTTCAGAAATGTGGAAAATGGTCCGTTTTCAAATGTTTTATTTTTGAACGTCAGTTCACATTTGTAGGTGGATCATCAGTGTTAGAGCTAAAATTAGCATGTTTAAAGTGATTTTCATGCTTCCAGGGGCCCAAAACACAAGATTTATGGAATGGTTAAAAGTGCATGAAAATGGCCAATTTACTCACTCTGAGTTCTCAAAAAGGGTTTCTTCACCCCGGGAAGTTAATTAAATACCATTTGGAGGCATTTAATGTTAGAGCAAAAACGGCTGATTTTCGACAAAAGAGATAACACCCCCCCATTACGTCTTGCTTCAGAAATGTGGAAAATGGTCCGTTTTCAAATGTTTTATTTTTGAACGTCAGTTCACATTTGTAGGTGGATCATCAGTGTTAGAGCTAAAATTAGCATGTTTAAAGTGATTTTCATGCTTCCAGGGGCCCAAAACACAAGATTTATGGAATGGTTAAAAGTGCATGAAAATGGCCAATTTACTCACTCTGAGTTCTCAAAAAGGGTTTCTTCACCCCGGGAAGTTAATTAAATACCATTTGGAGGCATTTAAGGTTAGAGCAAAAACGGCTGATTTTCGACAAAAGAGATAACATCCCCCCATTACGTCATGCTTCAGAAATGTGGAAAATGGTCCGTTTTCAAATGTTTTATTTTTGAACGTCAGTTCACATTTGTAGGTGGATCATCAGTGTTAGAGCTAAAATTAGCATGTTTAAAGTGATTTTCATGCTTCCAGGGGCCCAAAACACAAGATTTATGGAATGGTTAAAAGTGCATGAAAATGGCCAATTTACTCACTCTGAGTTCTCAAAAAGGGTTTCTTCACCCCGGGAAGTTAATTAAATACCATTTGGAGGCATTTAATGTTCGAGCAAAAACGGCTGATTTTCGACAAAAGAGATAACACCCCCCCATTACGTCATGCTTCAGAAATGTGGAAAATGGTCCGTTTTCAAATGTTTTATTTTTGAACGTCAGTTCACATTTGTAGGTGGATCATCAGTGTTAGAGCTAAAATTAGCATGTTTAAAGTGATTTTCATGCTTCCAGGGGCTCGGGAAGTTAATTAAATACCATTTGGAGGCATTTAATGTTAGAGCAAAAACGGCTGATTTTCGACAAAAGAGATAACACCCCCCCATTACGTCATGCTTCAGAAATGTGGAAAATGGTCCGTTTTCAAATGTTTTATTTTTGAACGTCAGTTCACATTTGTAGGTGGATCATCAGTGTTAGAGCTAAAATTAGCATGTTTAAAGTGATTTTCATGCTTCCAGGGGCTCGGGAAGTTAATTAAATACCATTTGGAGGCATTTAATGTTCGAGCAAAAACGGCTGATTTTCGACAAAAGAGATAACACCCCCCCATTACGTCATGCTTCAGAAATGTGGAAAATGGTCTGTTTTCAAATGTTTTATTTTTGAACGTCAGTTCACATTTGTAGGTGGATCATCAGTGTTAGAGCTAAAATTAGCATGTTTAAAGTGATTTTCATGCTTCTAGGGGCTCGGGAAGTTAATTAAATACCATTTGGAGGCATTTAATGTTCGAGCAAAAACGGCTGATTTTCGACAAAAGAGATAACACCCCCCCATTACGTCATGCTTCAGAAATGTGGAAAATGGTCCGTTTTCAAATGTTTTATTTTTGAACGTCAGTTCACATTTGTAGGTGGATCATCAGTGTTAGAGCTAAAATTAGCATGTTTAAAGTGATTTTCATGCTTCCAGGGGCTCGGGAAGTTAATTAAATACCATTTGGAGGCATTTAATGTTCGAGCAAAAACGGCTGATTTTCGACAAAAGAGATAACACCCCCCCATTACGTCATGCTTCAGAAATGTGGAAAATGGTCCGTTTTCAAATGTTTTATTTTTGAACGTCAGTTCACATTTGTAGGTGGATCATCAGTGTTAGAGCTAAAATTAGCATGTTTAAAGTGATTTTCATGCTTCCAGGGGCCCAAAACACAAGATTTATGGAATGGTTAAAAGTGCATGAAAATGGCCAATTTACTCACTCTGAGTTCTCAAAAAGGGTTTCTTCACCCCGGGAAGTTAATTAAATACCATTTGGAGGCATTTAATGTTAGAGCAAAAACGGCTGATTTTCGACAAAAGAGATAACATCCCCCCATTACGTCATGCTTCAGAAATGTGGAAAATGGTCCGTTTTCAAATGTTTTATTTTTGAACGTCAGTTCACATTTGTAGGTGGATCATCAGTGTTAGAGCTAAAATTAGCATGTTTAAAGTGATTTTCATGCTTCCAGGGGCCCAAAACACAAGATTTATGGAATGGTTAAAAGTGCATGAAAATGGCCAATTTACTCACTCTGAGTTCTCAAAAAGGGTTTCTTCACCCCGGGAAGTTAATTAAATACCATTTGGAGGCATTTAATGTTAGAGCAAAAACGGCTGATTTTCGACAAAAGAGATAACACCCCCCCATTACGTCATGCTTCAGAAATGTGGAAAATGGTCCGTTTTCAAATGTTTTATTTTTGAACGTCAGTTCACATTTGTAGGTGGATCATCAGTGTTAGAGCTAAAATTAGCATGTTTAAAGTGATTTTCATGCTTCCAGGGGCTCGGGAAGTTAATTAAATACCATTTGGAGGCATTTAATGTTCGAGCAAAAACGGCTGATTTTCGACAAAAGAGATAACACCCCCCCCATTACGTCATGCTTCAGAAATGTGGAAAATGGTCCGTTTTCAAATGTTTTATTTTTGAACGTCAGTTCACATTTGTAGGTGGATCATCAGTGTTAGAGCTAAAATTAGCATGTTTAAAGTGATTTTCATGCTTCCAGGGGCTCGGGAAGTTAATTAAATACCATTTGGAGGCATTTAATGTTCGAGCAAAAACGGCTGATTTTCGACAAAAGAGATAACACCCCCCCCATTACGTCATGCTTCAGAAATGTGGAAAATGGTCCGTTTTCAAATGTTTTATTTTTGAACGTCAGTTCACATTTGTAGGTGGATCATCAGTGTTAGAGCTAAAATTAGCATGTTTAAAGTGATTTTCATGCTTCCAGGGGCTCGGGAAGTTAATTAAATACCATTTATAGGCATTTAATGTTAGAGCAAAAACGGCTGATTTTCGACAAAAGAGATAACACCCCCCCATTACGTCATGCTTCAGAAATGTGGAAAATGGTCCGTTTTCAAATGTTTTATTTTTGAACGTCAGTTCACATTTGTAGGTGGATCATCAGTGTTAGAGCTAAAATTAGCATGTTTAAAGTGATTTTCATGCTTCCAGGGGCTCGGGAAGTTAATTAAATACCATTTGGAGGCATTTAATGTTCAAGCAAAAACAGCTGATTTTCGACAAAAGAGATAACACCCCCCCATTACGTCATGCTTCAGAAATGTGGAAAATGGTCCGTTTTCAAATGTTTTATTTTTGAACGTCAGTTCACATTTGTAGGTGGATCATCAGTGTTAGAGCTAAAATTAGCATGTTTAAAGTGATTTTCATGCTTCCAGGGGCCCAAAACACAAGATTTATGGAATGGTTAAAAGTGCATGAAAATGGCCAATTTACTCACTCTGAGTTCTCAAAAAGGGTTTCTTCACCCCGGGAAGTTAATTAAATACCATTTGGAGGCATTTAATGTTCGAGCAAAAACGGCTGATTTTCGACAAAAGAGATAACACCCCCCCATTACGTCATGCTTCAGAAATGTGGAAAATGGTCCGTTTTCAAATGTTTTATTTTTGAACGTCAGTTCACATTTGTAGGTGGATCATCAGTGTTAGAGCTAAAATTAGCATGTTTAAAGTGATTTTCATGCTTCCAGGGGCTCGGGAAGTTAATTAAATACCATTTGGAGGCATTTAATGTTCGAGCAAAAACGGCTGATTTTCGACAAAAGAGATAACACCCCCCCATTACGTCATGCTTCAGAAATGTGGAAAATGGTCCGTTTTCAAATGTTTTATTTTTGAACGTCAGTTCACATTTGTAGGTGGATCATCAGTGTTAGAGCTAAAATTAGCATGTTTAAAGTGATTTTCATGCTTCCGGGGCCCAAAACACAAGATTTATGGAATGGTTAAAAGTGCATGAAAATGGCCAATTTACTCACTCTGAGTTCTCAAAAAGGGTTTCTTCACCCCGGGAAGTTAATTAAATACCATTTGGAGGCATTTAATGTTAGAGCAAAAACGGCAGATTTTCGACAAAAGAGATAACACCCCCCCATTACGTCATGCTTCAGAAATGTGGAAAATGGTCCGTTTTCAAATGTTTTATTTTTGAACGTCAGTTCACGTTTGTAGGTGGATCATCAGTGTTAGAGCTAAAATTAGCATGTTTAAAGTGATTTTCATGCTTCCAGGGGCTCGGGAAGTTAATTAAATACCATTTGGAGGCATTTAATGTTCGAGCAAAAACGGCTGATTTTCGACAAAAGAGATAACACCCCCCATTACGTCATGCTTCAGAAATGTGGAAAATGGTCCGTTTTCAAATGTTTCATTTTTGAACGTCAGTTCACATTTGTAGGTGGATCATCAGTGTTAGAGCTAAAATTAGCATGTTTAAAGGGATTTTCATGCTTCCAGGGGCTCGGGAAGTTAATTAAATACCATTTGGAGGCATTTAATGTTCGAGCAAAAACGGCTGATTTTCGACAAAAGAGATTACACCCCCCCATTACGTCATGCTTCAGAAATGTGGAAAATGGTCCGTTTTCAAATGTTTTATTTTTGAACGTCAGTTCACATTTGTAGGTGGATCATCAGTGTTAGAGCTCAAATTAGCATGTTTAAAGTGATTTTCATGCTTCCAGGGGCTCGGGAAGTTAATTAAATACCATTTGGAGGCATTTAATGTTCGAGCAAAAACGGCTGATTTTCGACAAAAGAGATAACACCCCCCCATTACGTCATGCTTCAGAAATGTGGAAAATGGTCCGTTTTCAAATGTTTTATTTTTGAACGTCAGTTCACATTTGTAGGTGGATCATCAGTGTTAGAGCTAAAATTAGCATGTTTAAAGTGATTTTCATGCTTCCAGGGGCTCGGGAAGTTAATTAAATACCATTTGGAGGCATTTAATGTTCGAGCAAAAACGGCTGATTTTCGACAAAAGAGATAACACCCCCCCATTACGTCATGCTTCAGAAATGTGGAAAATGGTCCGTTTTCAAATGTTTTATTTTTGAACGTCAGTTCACATTTGTAGGTGGATCATCAGTGTTAGAGCTAAAATTAGCATGTTTAAAGTGATTTTCATGCTTCCAGGGGCCCAAAACACAAGATTTATGGAATGGTTAAAAGTGCATGAAAATGGCCAATTTACTCACTCTGAGTTCTCAAAAAGGGTTTCTTCACCCCGGGAAGTTAATTAAATACCATTTGGAGGCATTTAATGTTAGAGCAAAAACGGCTGATTTTCGACAAAAGAGATAACACCCCCCCATTACGTCATGCTTCAGAAATGTGGAAAATGGTCAGTTTTCAAATGTTTTATTTTTGAACGTCAGTTCACATTTGTAGGTGGATCATCAGTGTTAGAGCTAAAATTAGCATGTTTAAAGTGATTTTCATGCTTCCAGGGGCTCGGGAAGTTAATTAAATACCATTTGGAGGCATTTAATGTTCGAGCAAAAACGGCTGATTTTCGACAAAAGAGATAACACCCCCCCATTACGTCATGCTTCAGAAATGTGGAAAATGGTCCGTTTTCAAATGTTTTATTTTTGAACGTCAGTTCACATTTGTAGGTGGATCATCAGTGTTAGAGCTAAAATTAGCATGTTTAAAGTGATTTTCATGCTTCCAGGGGCCCAAAACACAAGATTTATGGAATGGTTAAAAGTGCATGAAAATGGCCAATTTACTCACTCTGAGTTCTCAAAAAGGGTTTCTTCACCCCGGGAAGTTAATTAAATACCATTTGGAGGCATTTAATGTTTGAGCAAAAACGGCTGATTTTCGACAAAAGAGATAACACCCCCCCATTACGTCATGCTTCAGAAATGTGGAAAATGGTCCGTTTTCAAATGTTTTATTTTTGAACGTCAGTTCACATTTGTAGGTGGATCATCAGTGTTAGAGCTAAAATTAGCATGTTTAAAGTGATTTTCATGCTTCCAGGGGCCCAAAACACAAGATTTATGGAATGGTTAAAAGTGCATGAAAATGGCCAATTTACTCACTCTGAGTTCTCAAAAAGGGTTTCTTCACCCCGGGAAGTTAATTAAATACCATTTGGAGGCATTTAATGTTAGAGCAAAAACGGCTGATTTTCGACAAAAGAGATAACATCCCCCCATTACGTCATGCTTCAGAAATGTGGAAAATGGTCCGTTTTCAAATGTTTTATTTTTGAACGTCAGTTCACATTTGTAGGTGGATCATCAGTGTTAGAGCTAAAATTAGCATGTTTAAAGTGATTTTCATGCTTCCAGGGGCCCAAAACACAAGATTTATGGAATGGTTAAAAGTGCATGAAAATGGCCAATTTACTCACTCTGAGTTCTCAAAAAGGGTTTCTTCACCCCGGGAAGTTAATTAAATACCATTTGGAGGCATTTAATGTTCGAGCAAAAACGGCTGATTTTCGACAAAAGAGATAACACCCCCCCATTACGTCATGCTTCAGAAATGTGGAAAATGGTCCGTTTTCAAATGTTTTATTTTTGAACGTCAGTTCACATTTGTAGGTGGATCATCAGTGTTAGAGCTAAAATTAGCATGTTTAAAGTGATTTTCATGCTTCCAGGGGCTCGGGAAGTTAATTAAATACCATTTGGAGGCATTTAATGTTAGAGCAAAAACGGCTGATTTTCGACAAAAGAGATAACACCCCCCCATTACGTCATGCTTCAGAAATGTGGAAAATGGTCCGTTTTCAAATGTTTTATTTTTGAACGTCAGTTCACATTTGTAGGTGGATCATCAGTGTTAGAGCTAAAATTAGCATGTTTAAAGTGATTTTCATGCTTCCAGGGGCTCGGGAAGTTAATTAAATACCATTTGGAGGCATTTAATGTTCGAGCAAAAACGGCTGATTTTCGACAAAAGAGATAACACCCCCCCATTACGTCATGCTTCAGAAATGTGGAAAATGGTCCGTTTTCAAATGTTTTATTTTTGAACGTCAGTTCACATTTGTAGGTGGATCATCAGTGTTAGAGCTAAAATTAGCATGTTTAAAGTGATTTTCATGCTTCCAGGGGCTCGGGAAGTTAATTAAATACCATTTGGAGGCATTTAATGTTCGAGCAAAAACGGCTGATTTTCGACAAAAGAGATAACACCCCCCCATTACGTCATGCTTCAGAAATGTGGAAAATGGTCCGTTTTCAAATGTTTTATTTTTGAACGTCAGTTCACATTTGTAGGTGGATCATCAGTGTTAGAGCTAAAATTAGCATGTTTAAAGTGATTTTCATGCTTCCAGGGGCTCGGGAAGTTAATTAAATACCATTTGGAGGCATTTAATGTTCGAGCAAAAACGGCTGATTTTCGACAAAAGAGATAACACCCCCCCATTACGTCATGCTTCAGAAATGTGGAAAATGGTCCGTTTTCAAATGTTTTATTTTTGAACGTCAGTTCACATTTGTAGGTGGATCATCAGTGTTAGAGCTAAAATTAGCATGTTTAAAGTGATTTTCATGCTTCCAGGGGCTCGGGAAGTTAATTAAATATCATTTGGAGGCATTTAATGTTCGAGCAAAAACGGCTGATTTTCGACAAAAGAGATAACACCCCCCCATTACGTCATGCTTCAGAAATGTGGAAAATGGTCCGTTTTCAAATGTTTCATTTTTGAACGTCAGTTCACATTTGTAGGTGGATCATCAGTGTTAGAGCTAAAATTAGCATGTTTAAAGTGATTTTCATGCTTCCAGGGGCCCAAAACACAAGATTTATGGAATGGTTAAAAGTGCATGAAAATGGCCAATTTACTCACTCTGAGTTCTCAAAAAGGGTTTCTTCACCCCGGGAAGTTAATTAAATACCATTTGGAGGCATTTAATGTTAGAGCAAAAACGGCTGATTTTCGACAAAAGAGATAACACCCCCCCATTACGTCATGCTTCAGAAATGTGGAAAATGGTCCGTTTTCAAATGTTTTATTTTTGAACGTCAGTTCACATTTGTAGGTGGATCATCGGTGTTAGAGCTAAAATTAGCATGTTTAAAGTGATTTTCATGCTTCCAGGGGCTCGGGAAGTTAATTAAATACCATTTGGAGGCATTTAATGTTAGAGCAAAAACGGCTGATTTTCGACAAAAGAGATAACACCCCCCCATTACGTCATGCTTCAGAAATGTGGAAAATGGTCCGTTTTCAAATGTTTTATTTTTGAACGTCAGTTCACATTTGTAGGTGGATCATCAGTGTTAGAGCTAAAATTAGCATGTTTAAAGTGATTTTCATGCTTCCAGGGGCCCAAAACACAAGATTTATGGAATGGTTAAAAGTGCATGAAAATGGCCAATTTACTCACTCTGAGTTCTCAAAAAGGGTTTCTTCACCCCGGGAAGTTAATTAAATACCATTTGGAGGCATTTAATGTTCGAGCAAAAACGGCTGATTTTCGACAAAAGAGATAACACCCCCCCCATTACGTCATGCTTCAGAAATGTGGAAAATGGTCCGTTTTCAAATGTTTTATTTTTGAACGTCAGTTCACATTTGTAGGTGGATCATCAGTGTTAGAGCTAAAATTAGCATGTTTAAAGTGATTTTCATGCTTCCAGGGGCTCGGGAAGTTAATTAAATACCATTTGGAGGCATTTAATGTTCGAGCAAAAACGGCTGATTTTCGACAAAAGAGATTACACCCCCCCATTACGTCATGCTTCAGAAATGTGGAAAATGGTCCGTTTTCAAATGTTTTATTTTTGAACGTCAGTTCACATTTGTAGGTGGATCATCAGTGTTAGAGCTCAAATTAGCATGTTTAAAGTGATTTTCATGCTTCCAGGGGCTCGGGAAGTTAATTAAATACCATTTGGAGGCATTTAATGTTCGAGCAAAAACGGCTGATTTTCGACAAAAGAGATAACACCCCCCCATTACGTCATGCTTCAGAAATGTGGAAAATGGTCCGTTTTCAAATGTTTTATTTTTGAACGTCAGTTCACATTTGTAGGTGGATCATCAGTGTTAGAGCTAAAATTAGCATGTTTAAAGTGATTTTCATGCTTCCAGGGGCTCGGGAAGTTAAGTAAATACCATTTGGAGGCATTTAATGTTAGAGCAAAAACGGCTGATTTTCGACAAAAGAGATAACACCCCCCCATTACGTCATGCTTCAGAAATGTGGAAAATGGTCCGTTTTCAAATGTTTTATTTTTGAACGTCAGTTCACATTTGTAGGTGGATCATCAGTGTTAGAGCTAAAATTAGCATGTTTAAAGTGATTTTCATGCTTCCAGGGGCTCGGGAAGTTAATTAAATACCATTTGGAGGCATTTAATGTTCGAGCAAAAACGGCTGATTTTCGACAAAAGAGATAACACCCCCCCATTACGTCATGCTTCAGAAATGTGGAAAATGGTCCGTTTTCAAATGTTTTATTTTTGAACGTCAGTTCACATTTGTAGGTGGATCATCAGTGTTAGAGCTAAAATTAGCATGTTTAAAGTGATTTTCATGCTTCCAGGGGCCCAAAACACAAGATTTATGGAATGGTTAAAAGTGCATGAAAATGGCCAATTTACTCACTCTGAGTTCTCAAAAAGGGTTTCTTCACCCCGGGAAGTTAATTAAATACCATTTGGAGGCATTTAATGTTCGAGCAAAAACGGCTGATTTTCGACAAAAGAGATAACACCCCCCATTACGTCATGCTTCAGAAATGTGGAAAATGGTCCGTTTTCAAATGTTTTATTTTTGAACGTCAGTTCACATTTGTAGGTGGATCATCAGTGTTAGAGCTAAAATTAGCATGTTTAAAGTGATTTTCATGCTTCCAGGGGCTCGGGAAGTTAATTAAATACCATTTGGAGGCATTTAATGTTCGAGCAAAAACGGCTGATTTTCGACAAAAGAGATAACACCCCCCCATTACGTCATGCTTCAGAAATGTGGAAAATGGTCCGTTTTCAAATGTTTTATTTTTGAACGTCAGTTCACATTTGTAGGTGGATCATCAGTGTTAGAGCTAAAATTAGCATGTTTAAAGTGATTTTCATGCTTCCAGGGGCCCAAAACACAAGATTTATGGAATGGTTAAAAGTGCATGAAAATGGCCAATTTACTCACTCTGAGTTCTCAAAAAGGGTTTCTTCACCCCGGGAAGTTAATTAAATACCATTTGGAGGCATTTAATGTTAGAGCAAAAACGGCAGATTTTCGACAAAAGAGATAACACCCCCCCATTACGTCATGCTTCAGAAATGTGGAAAATGGTCCGTTTTCAAATGTTTTATTTTTGAACGTCAGTTCACATTTGTAGGTGGATCATCAGTGTTAGAGCTAAAATTAGCATGTTTAAAGTGATTTTCATGCTTCCAGGGGCTCGGGAAGTTAATTAAATACCATTTGGAGGCATTTATTGTTAGAGCAAAAACGACTGATTTTCGACAAAAGAGATAACACCCCCCATTACGTCATGCTTCAGAAATATGGAAAATGGTCCGTTTTCAAATGTTTCATTTTTGAACGTCAGTTCACATTTGTAGGTGGATCATCAGTGTTAGAGCTAAAATTAGCATGTTTAAAGTGATTTTCATGCTTCTTGGGGCCCAAAACACAAGATTTATGGAATGGTTAAAAGTGCATGAAAATGGCCAATTTACTCACTCTGAGTTCTCAAAAAGGGTTTCTTCACCCCGGGAAGTTAATTAAATACCATTTGGAGGCATTTAATGTTAGAGCAAAAACGGCTGATTTTCGACAAAAGAGATAACACCCCCCATTACGTCATGCTTCAGAAATGTGGAAAATGGTCCGTTTTCAAATGTTTTATTTTTGAACGTCAGTTCACATTTGTAGGTGGATCATCAGTGTTAGAGCTAAAATTAGCATGTTTAAAGTGATTTTCATGCTTCCAGGGGCCCAAAACACAAGATTTATGGAATGGTTAAAAGTGCATGAAAATGGCCAATTTACTCACTCTGAGTTCTCAAAAAGGGTTTCTTCACCCCGGGAAGTTAATTAAATACCATTTGGAGGCATTTAATGTTAGAGCAAAAACGGCTGATTTTCGACAAAAGAGATAACACCCCCCCATTAAGTCATGCTTCAGAAATGTGGAAAATGGTCCGTTTTCAAATGTTTTATTTTTGATCGTCAGTTCACATTTGTAGGTAGATCATCAGTGTTAGAGCTAAAATTAGCATGTTTAAAGTGATTTTCATGCTTCCAGGGGCCCAAAACACAAGATTTATGGAATGGTTAAAAGTGCATGAAAATGGCCAATTTACTCACTCTGAGTTCTCAAAAAGGGTTTCTTCACCCGGGAAGTTAATTAAATACCATTTGGAGGCATTTAATGTTCGAGCAAAAACGGCTGATTTTCAACAAAAGAGATAACACCCCCCCATTACGTCATGCTTCAGAAATGTGGAAAATGGTCCGTTTTCAAATGTTTTATTTTTGAACGTCAGTTCACGTTTGTAGGTGGATCATCAGTGTTAGAGCTAAAATTAGCATGTTTAAAGTGATTTTCATGCTTCCAGGGGCTCGGGAAGTTAATTAAATACCATTTGGAGGCATTTAATGTTCGAGCAAAAACGGCTGATTTTCGACAAAAGAGATAACACCCCCATTACGTCATGCTTCAGAAATGTGGAAAATGGTCCGTTTTCAAATGTTTTATTTTTGAACGTCAGTTCACATTTGTAGGTGGATCATCAGTGTTAGAGCTAAAATTAGCATGTTTAAAGTGATTTTCATGCTTCCAGGGGCCCAAAACACAAGATTTATGGAATGGTTAAAAGTGCATGAAAATGGCCAATTTACTCACTCTGAGTTCTCAAAAAGGGTTTCTTCACCCCGGGAAGTTAATTAAATACCATTTGGAGGCATTTAATGTTAGAGCAAAAACGGCTGATTTTCGACAAAAGAGATATCACCCCCCATTACGTCATGCTTCAGAAATGTGGAAAATGGTCCGTTTTCAAATGTTTTATTTTTGAACGTCAGTTCACATTTGTAGGTGGATCATCAGTGTTAGAGCTAAAATTAGCATGTTTAAAGTGATTTTCATGCTTCCAGGGGCTCGGGAAGTTAATTAAATACCATTTGGAGGCATTTAATGTTCGAGCAAAAACGGCTGATTTTCGACAAAAGAGATAACACCCCCCCATTACGTCATGCTTCAGAAATGTGGAAAATGGTCCGTTTTCAAATGTTTCATTTTTGAACGTCAGTTCACATTTGTAGGTGGATCATCAGTGTTAGAGCTAAAATTAGCATGTTTAAAGTGATTTTCATGCTTCTTGGGGCCCAAAACACAAGATTTATGGAATGGTTAAAAGTGCATGAAAATGGCCAATTTACTCACTCTGAGTTCTCAAAAAGGGTTTCTTCACCCCGGGAAGTTAATTAAATACCATTTGGAGGCATTTAATGTTAGAGCAAAAACGGCTGATTTTCGACAAAAGAGATAACACCCCCCATTACGTCATGCTTCAGAAATGTGGAAAATGGTCAGTTTTCAAATGTTTTATTTTTGAACGTCAGTTCACATTTGTAGGTGGATCATCAGTGTTAGAGCTAAAATTAGCATGTTTAAAGTGATTTTCATGCTTCCAGGGGCCCAAAACACAAGATTTATGGAATGGTTAAAAGTGCATGAAAATGGCCAATTTACTCACTCTGAGTTCTCAAAAAGGGTTTCTTCACCCCGGGAAGTTAATTAAATACCATTTGGAGGCATTTAATGTTAGAGCAAAAACGGCTGATTTTCGACAAAAGAGATAACACCCCCCCATTACGTCATGCTTCAGAAATGTGGAAAATGGTCCGTTTTCAAATGTTTTATTTTTGATCGTCAGTTCACATTTGTAGGTGGATCATCAGTGTTAGAGCTAAAATTAGCATGTTTAAAGTGATTTTCATGCTTCCAGGGGCCCAAAACACAAGATTTATGGAATGGTTAAAAGTGCATGAAAATGGCCAATTTACTCACTCTGAGTTCTCAAAAGGGGTTTCTTCACCCCGGGAAGTTAATTAAATACCATTTGGAGGCATTTAATGTTCGAGCAAAAACGGCTGATTTTCGACAAAAGAGATAACACCCCCCCATTACGTCATGCTTCAGAAATGTGGAAAATGGTCCGTTTTCAAATGTTTTATTTTTGAACGTCAGTTCACGTTTGTAGGTGGATCATCAGTGTTAGAGCTAAAATTAGCATGTTTAAAGTGATTTTCATGCTTCCAGGGGCTCGGGAAGTTAATTAAATACCATTTGGAGGCATTTAATGTTCGAGCAAAAACGACTGATTTTCGACAAAAGAGATAACACCCCCCCATTACGTCATGCTTCAGAAATGTGGAAAATGGTCCGTTTTCAAATGTTTTATTTTTGAACGTCAGTTCACATTTGTAGGTGGATCATCAGTGTTAGAGCTAAAATTAGCATGTTTAAAGGGATTTTCATGCTTCCAGGGGCTCGGGAAGTTAATTAAATACCATTTGGAGGCATTTAATGTTATAGCAAAAACGGCTGATTTTCGACAAAAGAGATAACACCCCCCCATTACGTCATGCTTCAGAAATGTGGAAAATGGTCCGTTTTCAAATGTTTTATTTTTGAACGTCAGTTCACATTTGTAGGTGGATCATCAGTGTTAGAGCTAAAATTAGCATGTTTAAAGTGATTTTCATGCTTCCAGGGGCCCAAAACACAAGATTTATGGAATGGTTAAAAGTGCATGAAAATGGCCAATTTACTCACTCTGAGTTCTCAAAAAGGGTTTCTTCACCCCGGGAAGTTAATTAAATACCATTTGGAGGCATTTAATGTTCGAGCAAAAACGGCTGATTTTCGACAAAAGAGATAACACCCCCCCCATTACGTCATGCTTCAGAAATGTGGAAAATGGTCCGTTTTCAAATGTTTTATTTTTGAACGTCAGTTCACATTTGTAGGTGGATCATCAGTGTTAGAGCTAAAATTAGCATGTTTAAAGTGATTTTCATGCTTCCAGGGGCTCGGGAAGTTAATTAAATACCATTTGGAGGCATTTAATGTTCGAGCAAAAACGGCTGATTTTCGACAAAAGAGATTACACCCCCCCATTACGTCATGCTTCAGAAATGTGGAAAATGGTCCGTTTTCAAATGTTTTATTTTTGAACGTCAGTTCACATTTGTAGGTGGATCATCAGTGTTAGAGCTCAAATTAGCATGTTTAAAGTGATTTTCATGCTTCCAGGGGCTCGGGAAGTTAATTAAATACCATTTGGAGGCATTTAATGTTCGAGCAAAAACGGCTGATTTTCGACAAAAGAGATAACACCCCCCCATTACGTCATGCTTCAGAAATGTGGAAAATGGTCCATTTTCAAATGTTTTATTTTTGAACGTCAGTTCACATTTGTAGGTGGATCATCAGTGTTAGAGCTAAAATTAGCATGTTTAAAGTGATTTTCATGCTTCCAGGGGCTCGGGAAGTTAATTAAATACCATTTGGAGGCATTTAATGTTAGAGCAAAAACGGCTGATTTTCGACAAAAGAGATAACACCCCCCCCATTACGTCATGCTTCAGAAATGTGGAAAATGGTCCGTTTTCAAATGTTTTATTTTTGAACGTCAGTTCACATTTGTAGGTGGATCATCAGTGTTAGAGCTAAAATTAGCATGTTTAAAGTGATTTTCATGCTTCCAGGGGCTCGGGAAGTTAATTAAATACCATTTGGAGGCATTTAATGTTCGAGCAAAAACGGCTGATTTTCGACAAAAGAGATAACACCCCCCCATTACGTCATGCTTCAGAAATGTGAAAAATGGTCCGTTTTCAAATGTTTTATTTTTGAACGTCAGTTCACATTTGTGGATCATCAGTGTTAGAGCTAAAATTAGCATGTTTAAAGTGATTTTCATGCTTCCAGGGGCCCAAAACACAAGATTTATGGAATGGTTAAAAGTGCATGAAAATGGCCAATTTACTCACTCTGAGTTCTCAAAAAGGGTTTCTTCACCCCGGGAAGTTAATTAAATACCATTTGGAGGCATTTAATGTTCGAGCAAAAACGGCTGATTTTCGACAAAAGAGATAACACCCCCCCATTACGTCATGCTTCAGAAATGTGGAAAATGGTCCGTTTTCAAATGTTTTATTTTTGAACGTCAGTTCACATTTGTAGGTGGATCATCAGTGTTAGAGCTAAAATTAGCATGTTTAAAGTGATTTTCATGCTTCCAGGGGCTCGGGAAGTTAATTAAATACCATTTGGAGGCATTTAATGTTCGAGCAAAAACGGCTGATTTTCGACAAAAGAGATAACACCCCCCCCATTACGTCATGCTTCAGAAATGTGGAAAATGGTCCGTTTTCAAATGTTTTATTTTTGAACGTCAGTTCACATTTGTAGGTGGATCATCAGTGTTAGAGCTAAAATTAGCATGTTTAAAGTGATTTTCATGCTTCCAGGGGCCCAAAACACAAGATTTATGGAATGGTTAAAAGTGCATTAAAAATTGCCAATTTACTCACTCTGAGTTCTCAAAAAGGGTTTCTTCACCCCGGGAAGTTAATTAAATACCATTTGGAGGCATTTAATGTTAGAGCAAAAACGGCAGATTTTCGACAAAAGAGATAACACCCCCCCATTACGTCATGCTTCAGAAATGTGGAAAATGGTCCGTTTTCAAATGTTTTATTTTTGAACGTCAGTTCACATTTGTAGGTGGATCATCAGTGTTAGAGCTAAAATTAGCATGTTTAAAGTGATTTTCATGCTTCCAGGGGCTCGGGAAGTTAATTAAATACCATTTGGAGGCATTTAATGTTAGAGCAAAAACGGCTGATTTTCGACAAAAGAGATAACACCCCCCATTACGTCATGCTTCAGAAATGTGGAAAATGGTCCGTTTTCAAATGTTTCATTTTTGAACGTCAGTTCACATTTGTAGGTGGATCATCAGTGTTAGAGCTAAAATTAGCATGTTTAAAGTGATTTTCATGCTTCTTGGGGCCCAAAACACAAGATTTATGGAATGGTTAAAAGTGCATGAAAATGGCCAATTTACTCACTCTGAGTTCTCAAAAAGGGTTTCTTCACCCCGGGAAGTTAATTAAATACCATTTGGAGGCATTTAATGTTAGAGCAAAAACGGCTGATTTTCGACAAAAGAGATAACACCCCCCCATTACGTCATGCTTCAGAAATGTGGAAAATGGTCCGTTTTCAAATGTTTTATTTTTGAACGTCAGTTCACATTTGTAGGTGGATCATCAGTGTTAGAGCTAAAATTAGCATGTTTAAAGTGATTTTCATGCTTCCAGGGGCCCAAAACACAAGATTTATGGAATGGTTAAAAGTGCATGAAAATGGCCAATTTACTCACTCTGAGTTCTCAAAAAGGGTTTCTTCACCCCGGGAAGTTAATTAAATACCATTTGGAGGCATTTAATGTTAGAGCAAAAACGGCTGATTTTCGACAAAAGAGATAACACCCCCCCATTACGTCATGCTTCAGAAATGTGGAAAATGGTCCGTTTTCAAATGTTTTATTTTTGATCGTCAGTTCACATTTGTAGGTGGATCATCAGTGTTAGAGCTAAAATTAGCATGTTTAAAGTGATTTTCATGCTTCCAGGGGCCCAAAACACAAGATTTATGGAATGGTTAAAAGTGCATGAATATGGCCAATTTACTCACTCTGAGTTCTCAAAAAGGGTTTCTTCACCCCAGGAAGTTAATTAAATACCATTTGGAGGCATTTAATGTTCGAGCAAAAACGGCTGATTTTCGACAAAAGAGATAACACCCCCCCATTACGTCATGCTTCAGAAATGTGGAAAATGGTCCGTTTTCAAATGTTTTATTTTTGAACGTCAGTTCACGTTTGTAGGTGGATCATCAGTGTTAGAGCTAAAATTAGCATGTTTAAAGTGATTTTCATGCTTCCAGGGGCTCGGGAAGTTAATTAAATACCATTTGGAGGCATTTAATGTTCGAGCAAAAACGGCTGATTTTCGACAAAAGAGATAACACCCCCCCATTACGTCATGCTTCAGAAATGTGGAAAATGGTCCGTTTTCAAATGTTTTATTTTTGAACGTCAGTTCACATTTGTAGGTGGATCATCAGTGTTAGAGCTAAAATTAGCATGTTTAAAGTGATTTTCATGCTTCCAGGGGCCCAAAACACAAGATTTATGGAATGGTTAAAAGTGCATGAAAATGGCCAATTTACTCACTCTGAGTTCTCAAAAAGGGTTTCTTCACCCCGGGAAGTTAATTAAATACCATTTGGAGGCATTTAATGTCCGAGCAAAAACGGCTGATTTTCGACAAAAGAGATAACACCCCCCCATTACGTCATGCTTCAGAAATGTGGAAAATGGTCCGTTTTCAAATGTTTTATTTTTGAACGTCAGTTCACATTTGTAGGTGGATCATCAGTGTTAGAGCTAAAATTAGCATGTTTAAAGTGATTTTCATGCTTCCAGGGGCTCGGGAAGTTAATTAAATACCATTTGGAGGCATTTAATGTTCGAGCAAAAACGGCTGATTTTCGACAAAAGAGATTACACCCCCCCATTATGTCATGCTTCAGAAATGTGGAAAATGGTCCGTTTTCAAATGTTTTATTTTTGAACGTCAGTTCACATTTGTAGGTGGATCATCAGTGTTAGAGCTCAAATTAGCATGTTTAAAGTGATTTTCATGCTTCCAGGGGCTCGGGAAGTTAATTAAATACCATTTGGAGGCATTTAATGTTCGAGCAAAAACGGCTGATTTTCGACAAAAGAGATAACACCCCCCCATTACGTCATGCTTCAGAAATGTGGAAAATGGTCCGTTTTCAAATGTTTTATTTTTGAACGTCAGTTCACATTTGTAGGTGGATCATCAGTGTTAGAGCTAAAATTAGCATGTTTAAAGTGATTTTCATGCTTCCAGGGGCTCGGGAAGTTAATTAAATACCATTTGGAGGCATTTAATGTTAGAGCAAAAACGGCTGATTTTCGACAAAAGAGATAACACCCCCCCATTACGTCATGCTTCAGAAATGTGGAAAATGGTCCATTTTCAAATGTTTTATTTTTGAACGTCAGTTCACATTTGTAGGTGGATCATCAGTGTTAGAGCTAAAATTAGCATGTTTAAAGTGATTTTCATGCTTCCAGGGGCTCGGGAAGTTAATTAAATACCATTTGGAGGCATTTAATGTTCGAGCAAAAACGGCTGATTTTCGACAAAAGAGATAACACCCCCCCATTACGTCATGCTTCAGAAATGTGGAAAATGGTCCGTTTTCAAATGTTTTATTTTTGAACGTCAGTTCACATTTGTAGGTGGATCATCAGTGTTAGAGCTAAAATTAGCATGTTTAAAGTGATTTTCATGCTTCCAGGGGCCCAAAACACAAGATTTATGGAATGGTTAAAAGTGCATGAAAATGGCCAATTTACTCACTCTGAGTTCTCAAAAAGGGTTTCTTCACCCCGGGAAGTTAATTAAATACCATTTGGAGGCATTTAATGTTCGAGCAAAAACGGCTGATTTTCGACAAAAGAGATAACACCCCCCATTACGTCATGCTTCAGAAATGTGGAAAATGGTCCGTTTTCAAATGTTTTATTTTTGAACGTCAGTTCACATTTGTAGGTGGATCATCAGTGTTAGAGCTAAAATTAGCATGTTTAAAGTGATTTTCATGCTTCCAGGGGCTCGGGAAGTTAATTAAATACCATTTGGAGGCATTTAATGTTCGAGCAAAAACGGCTGATTTTCGACAAAAGAGATAACTCCCCCCCATTACGTCATGCTTCAGAAATGTGGAAAATGGTCCGTTTTCAAATGTTTTATTTTTGAACGTCAGTTCACATTTGTAGGTGGATCATCAGTGTTAGAGCTAAAATTAGCATGTTTAAAGTGATTTTCATGCTTCCAGGGGCCCAAAACACAAGATTTATGGAATGGTTAAAAGTGCATGAAAATGGCCAATTTACTCACTCTGAGTTCTCAAAAAGGGTTTCTTCACCCCGGGAAGTTAATTAAATACCATTTGGAGGCATTTAATGTTAGAGCAAAAACGGCTGATTTTCGACAAAAGAGATATCACCCCCCATTACGTCATGCTTCAGAAATGTGGAAAATGGTCCGTTTTCAAATGTTTTATTTTTGAACGTCAGTTCACATTTGTAGGTGGATCATCAGTGTTAGAGCTAAAATTAGCATGTTTAAAGTGATTTTCATGCTTCCAGGGGCCCAAAACACAAGATTTATGGAATGGTTAAAAGTGCATGAAAATGGCCAATTTACTCACTCTGAGTTCTCAAAAAGGGGTTCTTCACCCCGGGAAGTTAATTAAATACCATTTGGAGGCATTTAATGTTAGAGCAAAAACGGCTGATTTTCGACAAAAGAGATAACACCCCCCCATTACGTCATGCTTCAGAAATGTGGAAAATGGTCCGTTTTCAAATGTTTTATTTTTGAACGTCAGTTCACATTTGTAGGTGGATCATCAGTGTTAGAGCTAAAATTAGCATGTTTAAAGTGATTTTCATGCTTCCAGGGGCCCAAAACACAAGATTTATGGAATGGTTAAAAGTGCATGAAAATGGCCAATTTACTCACTCTGAGTTCTCAAAAAGGGTTTCTTCACCCCGGGAAGTTAATTAAATACCATTTGGAGGCATTTAATGTTAGAGCAAAAACGGCTGATTTTCGACAAAAGAGATAACACCCCCCCATTACGTCATGCTTCAGAAATGTGGAAAATGGTCAGTTTTCAAATGTTTTATTTTTGATCGTCAGTTCACATTTGTAGGTGGATCATCAGTGTTAGAGCTAAAATTAGCATGTTTAAAGTGATTTTCATGCTTCCAGGGGCCCAAAACACAAGATTTATGGAATGGTTAAAAGTGCATGAAAATGGCCAATTTACTCACTCTGAGTTCTCAAAAGGGGTTTCTTCACCCCGGGAAGTTAATTAAATACCATTTGGAGGCATTTAATGTTCGAGCAAAAACGGCTGATTTTCGACAAAAGAGATAACACCCCCCCATTACGTCATGCTTCAGAAATGTGGAAAATGGTCCGTTTTCAAATGTTTTATTTTTGAACGTCAGTTCACGTTTGTAGGTGGATCATCAGTGTTAGAGCTAAAATTAGCATGTTTAAAGTGATTTTCATGCTTCCAGGGGCTCGGGAAGTTAATTAAATACCATTTGGAGGCATTTAATGTTCGAGCAAAAACGGCTGATTTTCGACAAAAGAGATAACACCCCCCCATTACGTCATGCTTCAGAAATGTGGAAAATGGTCCGTTTTCAAATGTTTTATTTTTGAACGTCAGTTCACATTTGTAGGTGGATCATCAGTGTTAGAGCTAAAATTAGCATGTTTAAAGTGATTTTCATGCTTCCAGGGGCCCAAAACACAAGATTTATGGAATGGTTAAAAGTGCATGAAAATGGCCAATTTACTCACTCTGAGTTCTCAAAAAGGGTTTCTTCACCCCGGGAAGTTAATTAAATACCATTTGGTGGCATTTAATGTTAGAGCAAAAACGGCTGATTTTCGACAAAAGAGATAACACCCCCCCATTACGTCATGCTTCAGAAATGTGGAAAATGGTCCGTTTTCAAATGTTTTATTTTTGAACGTCAGTTCACATTTGTAGGTGGATCATCAGTGTTAGAGCTAAAATTAGCATGTTTAAAGTGATTTTCATGCTTCCAGGGGCTCGGGAAGTTAATTAAATACCATTTGGAGGATTTAATGTTAGAGCAAAAACGGCTGATTTTCGACAAAAGAGATAACACCCCCCATTACGTCATGCTTCAGAAATGTGGAAAATGGTCCGTGTTCAAATGTTTTATTTTTGAACGTCAGTTCAAATTTGTAGGTGGATCATCAGTGTTAGAGCTAAAATTAGCATGTTTAAAGTGATTTTCATGCTTCCAGGGGCCCAAAACACAAGATTTATGGAATGGTTAAAAGTGCATGAAAATGGCCAATTTACTCACTCTGAGTTCTCAAAAAGGGTTTCTTCACCCCGGGAAGTTAATTAAATACCATTTGGAGGCATTTAATGTTAGAGCAAAAACGGCTGATTTTCGACAAAAGAGATAACACCCCCCCATTACGTCATGCTTCAGAAATGTGGAAAATGGTCCGTTTTCAAATGTTTTATTTTTGAACGTCAGTTCACATTTGTAGGTGGATCATCAGTGTTAGAGCTAAAA
The DNA here is from genome assembly GCF_964263255.1 of Lissotriton vulgaris. NCBI lineage: Eukaryota > Metazoa > Chordata > Amphibia > Caudata > Salamandridae > Lissotriton > Lissotriton vulgaris. The sequence goes on along the minus strand of NW_028241398.1, from coordinate 49,200 downwards.
TTAGCATGTTTAAAGTGATTTTCATGCTTCCAGGGGCTCGGGAAGTTAATTAAATACCATTTGGAGGCATTTAATGTTCGAGCAAAAACGTCTGATTTTCGACAAAAGAGATAACACCCCCCCATTACGTCATGCTTCAGAAATGTGGAAAATGGTCCGTTTTCAAATGTTTTATTTTTGAACGTCAGTTCACATTTGTAGGTGGATCATCAGTGTTAGAGCTAAAATTAGCATGTTTAAAGTGATTTTCATGCTTCCAGGGGCTCAGGAAGTTAATTAAATACCATTTGGAGGCATTTAATGTTAGAGCAAAAACGGCTGATTTTCGACAAAAGAGATAACACCCCCCCATTACGTCATGCTTCAGAAATGTGGAAAATGGTCCGTTTTCAAATGTTTTATTTTTGAACGTCAGTTCACATTTGTAGGTGGATCATCAGTGTTAGAGCTAAAATTAGCATGTTTAAAGTGATTTTCATGCTTCCAGGGGCCCAAAACACAAGATTTATGGAATGGTTAAAAGTGCATGAAAATGGCCAATTTACTCACTCTGAGTTCTCAAAAAGGGTTTCTTCACCCCGGGAAGTTAATTAAATACCATTTGGAGGCATTTAATGTTAGAGCAAAAACGGCTGATTTTCGACAAAAGAGATAACACCCCCCCATTACGTCATGCTTCAGAAATGTGGAAAATGGTCAGTTTTCAAATGTTTTATTTTTGATCGTCAGTTCACATTTGTAGGTGGATCATCAGTGTTAGAGCTAAAATTAGCATGTTTAAAGTGATTTTCATGCTTCCAGGGGCCCAAAACACAAGATTTATGGAATGGTTAAAAGTGCATGAAAATGGCCAATTTACTCACTCTGAGTTCTCAAAAGGGGTTTCTTCACCCCGGGAAGTTAATTAAATACCATTTGGAGGCATTTAATGTTCGAGCAAAAACGGCTGATTTTCGACAAAAGAGATAACACCCCCCCATTACGTCATGCTTCAGAAATGTGGAAAATGGTCCGTTTTCAAATGTTTTATTTTTGAACGTCAGTTCACGTTTGTAGGTGGATCATCAGTGTTAGAGCTAAAATTAGCATGTTTAAAGTGATTTTCATGCTTCCAGGGGCTCGGGAAGTTAATTAAATACCATTTGGAGGCATTTAATGTTCGAGCAAAAACGGCTGATTTTCGACAAAAGAGATAACACCCCCCCATTACGTCATGCTTCAGAAATGTGGAAAATGGTCCGTTTTCAAATGTTTTATTTTTGAACGTCAGTTCACATTTGTAGGTGGATCATCAGTGTTAGAGCTAAAATTAGCATGTTTAAAGTGATTTTCATGCTTCCAGGGGCCCAAAACACAAGATTTATGGAATGGTTAAAAGTGCATGAAAATGGCCAATTTACTCACTCTGAGTTCTCAAAAAGGGTTTCTTCACCCCGGGAAGTTAATTAAATACCATTTGGAGGCATTTAATGTTAGAGCAAAAACGGCTGATTTTCGACAAAAGAGATAACACCCCCCCATTACGTCATGCTTCAGAAATGTGGAAAATGGTCCGTTTTCAAATGTTTTATTTTTGAACGTCAGTTCACATTTGTAGGTGGATCATCAGTGTTAGAGCTAAAATTAGCATGTTTAAAGTGATTTTCATGCTTCCAGGGGCTCGGGAAGTTAATTAAATACCATTTGGAGGATTTAATGTTAGAGCAAAAACGGCTGATTTTCGACAAAAGAGATAACACCCCCCATTACGTCATGCTTCAGAAATGTGGAAAATGGTCCGTGTTCAAATGTTTTATTTTTGAACGTCAGTTCAAATTTGTAGGTGGATCATCAGTGTTAGAGCTAAAATTAGCATGTTTAAAGTGATTTTCATGCTTCCAGGGGCCCAAAACACAAGATTTATGGAATGGTTAAAAGTGCATGAAAATGGCCAATTTACTCACTCTGAGTTCTCAAAAAGGGTTTCTTCACCCCGGGAAGTTAATTAAATACCATTTGGAGGCATTTAATATTAGAGCAAAAACGGCTGATTTTCGACAAAAGAGATAACACCCCCCCATTACGTCATGCTTCAGAAATGTGGAAAATGGTCCGTTTTCAAATGTTTTATTTTTGAACGTCAGTTCACATTTGTAGGTGGATCATCAGTGTTAGAGCTAAAATTAGCATGTTTAAAGTGATTTTCATGCTTCCAGGGGCTCGGGAAGTTAATTAAATACCATTTGGAGGCATTTAATGTTCGAGCAAAAACGTCTGATTTTCGACAAAAGAGATAACACCCCCCCATTACGTCATGCTTCAGAAATGTGGAAAATGGTCCGTTTTCAAATGTTTTATTTTTGAACGTCAGTTCACATTTGTAGGTGGATCATCAGTGTTAGAGCTAAAATTAGCATGTTTAAAGTGATTTTCATGCTTCCAGGGGCTCAGGAAGTTAATTAAATACCATTTGGAGGCATTTAATGTTCGAGCAAAAACGGCTGATTTTCGACAAAAGAGATAACACCCCCCCATTACGTCATGCTTCAGAAATGTGGAAAATGGTCCGTTTTCAAATGTTTTATTTTTGAACGTCAGTTCACATTTGTAGGTGGATCATCAGTGTTAGAGCTAAAATTAGCATGTTTAAAGTGATTTTCATGCTTCCAGGGGCTCGGGAAGTTAATTAAATACCATTTGGAGGCATTTAATGTTAGAGCAAAAACGGCTGATTTTCGACAAAAGAGATAACACCCCCCCATTACGTCATGCTTCAGAAATGTGGAAAATGGTCCATTTTCAAATGTTTTATTTTTGAACGTCAGTTCACATTTGTAGGTGGATCATCAGTGTTAGAGCTAAAATTAGCATGTTTAAAGTGATTTTCATGCTTCCAGGGGCTCGGGAAGTTAATTAAATACCATTTGGAGGCATTTAATGTTCGAGCAAAAACGGCTGATTTTCGACAAAAGAGATAACACCCCCCCATTACGTCATGCTTCAGAAATGTGGAAAATGGTCCGTTTTCAAATGTTTTATTTTTGAACGTCAGTTCACATTTGTAGGTGGATCATCAGTGTTAGAGCTAAAATTAGCATGTTTAAAGTGATTTTCATGCTTCCAGGGGCCCAAAACACAAGATTTATGGAATGGTTAAAAGTGCATGAAAATGGCCAATTTACTCACTCTGAGTTCTCAAAAAGGGTTTCTTCACCCCGGGAAGTTAATTAAATACCATTTGGAGGCATTTAATGTTCGAGCAAAAACGGCTGATTTTCGACAAAAGAGATAACACCCCCCATTACGTCATGCTTCAGAAATGTGGAAAATGGTCCGTTTTCAAATGTTTTATTTTTGAACGTCAGTTCACATTTGTAGGTGGATCATCAGTGTTAGAGCTAAAATTAGCATGTTTAAAGTGATTTTCATGCTTCCAGGGGCTCGGGAAGTTAATTAAATACCATTTGGAGGCATTTAATGTTCGAGCAAAAACGGCTGATTTTCGACAAAAGAGATAACTCCCCCCCATTACGTCATGCTTCAGAAATGTGGAAAATGGTCCGTTTTCAAATGTTTTATTTTTGAACGTCAGTTCACATTTGTAGGTGGATCATCAGTGTTAGAGCTAAAATTAGCATGTTTAAAGTGATTTTCATGCTTCCAGGGGCCCAAAACACAAGATTTATGGAATGGTTAAAAGTGCATGAAAATGGCCAATTTACTCACTCTGAGTTCTCAAAAAGGGTTTCTTCACCCCGGGAAGTTAATTAAATACCATTTGGAGGCATTTAATGTTAGAGCAAAAACGGCTGATTTTCGACAAAAGAGATATCACCCCCCATTACGTCATGCTTCAGAAATGTGGAAAATGGTCCGTTTTCAAATGTTTTATTTTTGAACGTCAGTTCACATTTGTAGGTGGATCATCAGTGTTAGAGCTAAAATTAGCATGTTTAAAGTGATTTTCATGCTTCCAGGGGCCCAAAACACAAGATTTATGGAATGGTTAAAAGTGCATGAAAATGGCCAATTTACTCACTCTGAGTTCTCAAAAAGGGGTTCTTCACCCCGGGAAGTTAATTAAATACCATTTGGAGGCATTTAATGTTAGAGCAAAAACGGCTGATTTTCGACAAAAGAGATAACACCCCCCCATTACGTCATGCTTCAGAAATGTGGAAAATGGTCCGTTTTCAAATGTTTTATTTTTGAACGTCAGTTCACATTTGTAGGTGGATCATCAGTGTTAGAGCTAAAATTAGCATGTTTAAAGTGATTTTCATGCTTCCAGGGGCCCAAAACACAAGATTTATGGAATGGTTAAAAGTGCATGAAAATGGCCAATTTACTCACTCTGAGTTCTCAAAAAGGGTTTCTTCACCCCGGGAAGTTAATTAAATACCATTTGGAGGCATTTAATGTTAGAGCAAAAACGGCTGATTTTCGACAAAAGAGATAACACCCCCCCATTACGTCATGCTTCAGAAATGTGGAAAATGGTCAGTTTTCAAATGTTTTATTTTTGATCGTCAGTTCACATTTGTAGGTGGATCATCAGTGTTAGAGCTAAAATTAGCATGTTTAAAGTGATTTTCATGCTTCCAGGGGCCCAAAACACAAGATTTATGGAATGGTTAAAAGTGCATGAAAATGGCCAATTTACTCACTCTGAGTTCTCAAAAGGGGTTTCTTCACCCCGGGAAGTTAATTAAATACCATTTGGAGGCATTTAATGTTCGAGCAAAAACGGCTGATTTTCGACAAAAGAGATAACACCCCCCCATTACGTCATGCTTCAGAAATGTGGAAAATGGTCCGTTTTCAAATGTTTTATTTTTGAACGTCAGTTCACGTTTGTAGGTGGATCATCAGTGTTAGAGCTAAAATTAGCATGTTTAAAGTGATTTTCATGCTTCCAGGGGCTCGGGAAGTTAATTAAATACCATTTGGAGGCATTTAATGTTCGAGCAAAAACGGCTGATTTTCGACAAAAGAGATAACACCCCCCCATTACGTCATGCTTCAGAAATGTGGAAAATGGTCCGTTTTCAAATGTTTTATTTTTGAACGTCAGTTCACATTTGTAGGTGGATCATCAGTGTTAGAGCTAAAATTAGCATGTTTAAAGTGATTTTCATGCTTCCAGGGGCCCAAAACACAAGATTTATGGAATGGTTAAAAGTGCATGAAAATGGCCAATTTACTCACTCTGAGTTCTCAAAAAGGGTTTCTTCACCCCGGGAAGTTAATTAAATACCATTTGGTGGCATTTAATGTTAGAGCAAAAACGGCTGATTTTCGACAAAAGAGATAACACCCCCCCATTACGTCATGCTTCAGAAATGTGGAAAATGGTCCGTTTTCAAATGTTTTATTTTTGAACGTCAGTTCACATTTGTAGGTGGATCATCAGTGTTAGAGCTAAAATTAGCATGTTTAAAGTGATTTTCATGCTTCCAGGGGCTCGGGAAGTTAATTAAATACCATTTGGAGGATTTAATGTTAGAGCAAAAACGGCTGATTTTCGACAAAAGAGATAACACCCCCCATTACGTCATGCTTCAGAAATGTGGAAAATGGTCCGTGTTCAAATGTTTTATTTTTGAACGTCAGTTCAAATTTGTAGGTGGATCATCAGTGTTAGAGCTAAAATTAGCATGTTTAAAGTGATTTTCATGCTTCCAGGGGCCCAAAACACAAGATTTATGGAATGGTTAAAAGTGCATGAAAATGGCCAATTTACTCACTCTGAGTTCTCAAAAAGGGTTTCTTCACCCCGGGAAGTTAATTAAATACCATTTGGAGGCATTTAATGTTAGAGCAAAAACGGCTGATTTTCGACAAAAGAGATAACACCCCCCCATTACGTCATGCTTCAGAAATGTGGAAAATGGTCCGTTTTCAAATGTTTTATTTTTGAACGTCAGTTCACATTTGTAGGTGGATCATCAGTGTTAGAGCTAAAATTAGCATGTTTAAAGTGATTTTCATGCTTCCAGGGGCTCGGGAAGTTAATTAAATACCATTTGGAGGCATTTAATGTTCGAGCAAAAACGTCTGATTTTCGACAAAAGAGATAACACCCCCCCATTACGTCATGCTTCAGAAATGTGGAAAATGGTCCGTTTTCAAATGTTTTATTTTTGAACGTCAGTTCACATTTGTAGGTGGATCATCAGTGTTAGAGCTAAAATTAGCATGTTTAAAGTGATTTTCATGCTTCCAGGGGCTCAGGAAGTTAATTAAATACCATTTGGAGGCATTTAATGTTAGAGCAAAAACGGCTGATTTTCGACAAAAGAGATAACACCCCCCCATTACGTCATGCTTCAGAAATGTGGAAAATGGTCCGTTTTCAAATGTTTTATTTTTGAACGTCAGTTCACATTTGTAGGTGGATCATCAGTGTTAGAGCTAAAATTAGCATGTTTAAAGTGATTTTCATGCTTCCAGGGGCCCAAAACACAAGATTTATGGAATGGTTAAAAGTGCATGAAAATGGCCAATTTACTCACTCTGAGTTCTCAAAAGGGGTTTCTTCACCCCGGGAAGTTAATTAAATACCATTTGGAGGCATTTAATGTTCGAGCAAAAACGGCTGATTTTCGACAAAAGAGATAACACCCCCCCATTACGTCATGCTTCAGAAATGTGGAAAATGGTCCGTTTTCAAATGTTTTATTTTTGAACGTCAGTTCACGTTTGTAGGTGGATCATCAGTGTTAGAGCTAAAATTAGCATGTTTAAAGTGATTTTCATGCTTCCAGGGGCTCGGGAAGTTAATTAAATACCATTTGGAGGCATTTAATGTTCGAGCAAAAACGGCTGATTTTCGACAAAAGAGATAACACCCCCCCATTACGTCATGCTTCAGAAATGTGGAAAATGGTCCGTTTTCAAATGTTTTATTTTTGAACGTCAGTTCACATTTGTAGGTGGATCATCAGTGTTAGAGCTAAAATTAGCATGTTTAAAGTGATTTTCATGCTTCCAGGGGCCCAAAACACAAGATTTATGGAATGGTTAAAAGTGCATGAAAATGGCCAATTTACTCACTCTGAGTTCTCAAAAAGGGTTTCTTCACCCCGGGAAGTTAATTAAATACCATTTGGAGGCATTTAATGTTAGAGCAAAAACGGCTGATTTTCGACAAAAGAGATAACACCCCCCCATTACGTCATGCTTCAGAAATGTGGAAAATGGTCCGTTTTCAAATGTTTTATTTTTGAACGTCAGTTCACATTTGTAGGTGGATCATCAGTGTTAGAGCTAAAATTAGCATGTTTAAAGTGATTTTCATGCTTCCAGGGGCTCGGGAAGTTAATTAAATACCATTTGGAGGATTTAATGTTAGAGCAAAAACGGCTGATTTTCGACAAAAGAGATAACACCCCCCATTACGTCATGCTTCAGAAATGTGGAAAATGGTCCGTGTTCAAATGTTTTATTTTTGAACGTCAGTTCAAATTTGTAGGTGGATCATCAGTGTTAGAGCTAAAATTAGCATGTTTAAAGTGATTTTCATGCTTCCAGGGGCCCAAAACACAAGATTTATGGAATGGTTAAAAGTGCATGAAAATGGCCAATTTACTCACTCTGAGTTCTCAAAAAGGGTTTCTTCACCCCGGGAAGTTAATTAAATACCATTTGGAGGCATTTAATATTAGAGCAAAAACGGCTGATTTTCGACAAAAGAGATAACACCCCCCCATTACGTCATGCTTCAGAAATGTGGAAAATGGTCCGTTTTCAAATGTTTTATTTTTGAACGTCAGTTCACATTTGTAGGTGGATCATCAGTGTTAGAGCTAAAATTAGCATGTTTAAAGTGATTTTCATGCTTCCAGGGGCTCGGGAAGTTAATTAAATACCATTTGGAGGCATTTAATGTTCGAGCAAAAACGTCTGATTTTCGACAAAAGAGATAACACCCCCCCATTACGTCATGCTTCAGAAATGTGGAAAATGGTCCGTTTTCAAATGTTTTATTTTTGAACGTCAGTTCACATTTGTAGGTGGATCATCAGTGTTAGAGCTAAAATTAGCATGTTTAAAGTGATTTTCATGCTTCCAGGGGCTCAGGAAGTTAATTAAATACCATTTGGAGGCATTTAATGTTCGAGCAAAAACGGCTGATTTTCGACAAAAGAGATAACACCCCCCCATTACGTCATGCTTCAGAAATGTGGAAAATGGTCCGTTTTCAAATGTTTTATTTTTGAACGTCAGTTCACATTTGTAGGTGGATCATCAGTGTTAGAGCTAAAATTAGCATGTTTAAAGTGATTTTCATGCTTCCAGGGGCCCAAAACACAAGATTTATGGAATGGTTAAAAGTGCATGAAAATGGCCAATTTACTCACTCTGAGTTCTCAAAAAGGGTTTCTTCACCCCGGGAAGTTAATTAAATACCATTTGGAGGCATTTAATGTTAGAGCAAAAACGGCTGATTTTCGACAAAAGAGATAACACCCCCCCATTACGTCATGCTTCAGAAATGTGGAAAATGGTCCGTTTTCAAATGTTTTATTTTTGAACGTCAGTTCACATTTGTAGGTGGATCATCAGTGTTAGAGCTAAAATTAGCATGTTTAAAGTGATTTTCATGCTTCCAGGGGCCCAAAACACAAGATTTATGGAATGGTTAAAAGTGCATGAAAATGGCCAATTTACTCACTCTGAGTTCTCAAAAAGGGTTTCTTCACCCCGGGAAGTTAATTAAATACCATTTGGAGGCATTTAATGTTAGAGCAAAAACGGCTGATTTTCGACAAAAGAGATAACACCCCCCCATTACGTCATGCTTCAGAAATGTGGAAAATGGTCCGTTTTCAAATGTTTTATTTTTGAACGTCAGTTCACATTTGTAGGTGGATCATCAGTGTTAGAGCTAAAATTAGCATGTTTAAAGTGATTTTCATGCTTCCAGGGGCTCGGGAAGTTAATTAAATACCATTTGGAGGCATTTAATGTTCGAGCAAAAACGGCTGATTTTCGACAAAAGAGATAACACCCCCCCATTACGTCATGCTTCAGAAATGTGGAAAATGGTCCGTTTTCAAATGTTTTATTTTTGAACGTCAGTTCACATTTGTAGGTGGATCATCAGTGTTAGAGCTAAAATTAGCATGTTTAAAGTGATTTTCATGCTTCCAGGGGCCCAAAACACAAGATTTATGGAATGGTTAAAAGTGCATGAAAATGGTCAATTTACTCACTCTGAGTTCTCAAAAAGGGTTTCTTCACCCCGGGAAGTTAATTAAATACCATTTGGAGGCATTTAATGTTAGAGCAAAAACGGCTGATTTTCGACAAAAGGGATAACACCCCCCCATTACGTCATGCTTCAGAAATGTGGAAAATGGTCCGTTTTCAAATGTTTCATTTTTGAACGTCAGTTCACATTTGTAGGTGGATCATCAGTGTTAGAGCTAAAATTAGCATGTTTAAAGTGATTTTCATGCTTCCAGGGGCTCGGGAAGTGAAATAAATACCATTTGGAGGCATTTAATGTTCGAGCAAAAACGGCTGATTTTCGACAAAAGAGATAACACCCCCCCATTACGTCATGCTTCAGAAATGTGGAAAATGGTCCGTTTTCAAATGTTTTATTTTTGAACGTCAGTTCACATTTGTAGGTGGATCATCAGTGTTAGAGCTAAAATTAGCATGTTTAAAGTGATTTTCATGCTTCCAGGGGCTCGGGAAGTTAATTAAATACCATTTGGAGGCATTTAATGTTCGAGCAAAAACGGCTGATTTTCGACAAAAGAGATAACACCCCCCCATTACGTCATGCTTCAGAAATGTGGAAAATGGTCCGTTTTCAAATGTTTTATTTTTGAACGTCAGTTCACATTTGTAGGTGGATCATCAGTGTTAGAGCTAAAATTAGCATGTTTAAAGTGATTTTCATGCTTCCAGGGGCTCGGGAAGTTAATTAAATACCATTTGGAGGCATTTAATGTTCGAGCAAAAACGGCTGATTTTCGACAAAAGAGATAACACCCCCCCATTACGTCATGCTTCAGAAATGTGGAAAATGGTCCGTTTTCAAATGTTTTATTTTTGAACGTCAGTTCACATTTGTAGGTGGATCATCAGTGTTAGAGCTAAAATTAGCATGTTTAAAGTGATTTTCATGCTTCCAGGGGCCCAAAACACAAGATTTATGGAATGGTTAAAAGTGCATGAAAATGGCCAATTTACTCACTCTGAGTTCTCAAAAAGGGTTTCTTCACCCCGGGAAGTTAATTAAATACCATTTGGAGGCATTTAATGTTCGAGCAAAAACGGCTGATTTTCGACAAAAGAGATAACACCCCCCCATTACGTCATGCTTCAGAAATGTGGAAAATGGTCCGTTTTCAAATGTTTTATTTTTGAACGTCAGTTCACATTTGTAGGTGGATCATCAGTGTTAGAGCTAAAATTAGCATGTTTAAAGTGTTTTTCATGCTTCCAGGGGCCCAAAACACAAGATTTATGGAATGGTTAAAAGTGCATGAAAATGGCCAATTTACTCACTCTGAGTTCTCGAAAAGGGTTTCTTCACCCCGGGAAGTTAATTAAATACCATTTGGAGGCATTTAATGTTTGAGCAAAAACGGCTGATTTTTGACAAAAGAGATAACACCCCCCCATTACGTCATGCTTCAGAAATGTGGAAAATGGTCCGTTTTCAAATGTTTTATTTTTGAACGTCAGTTCACATTTGTAGGTGGATCATCAGTGTTAGAGCTAAAATTAGCATGTTTAAAGTGATTTTCATGCTTCCAGGGGCCCAAAACACAAGATTTATGGAATGGTTAAAAGTGCATGAAAATGGCCAATTTACTCACTCTGAGTTCTCAAAAAGGGTTTCTTCACCCCGGGAAGTTAATTAAATACCATTTGGAGGCATTTAATGTTAGAGCAAAAACGGCTGATTTTCGACAAAAGAGATAACACCCCCCCATTACGTCATGCTTCAGAAATGTGGAAAATGGTCCGTTTTCAAATGTTTTATTTTTGAACGTCAGTTCACATTTGTAGGTGGATCATCAGTGTTAGAGCTAAAATTAGCATGTTGAAAGTGATTTTCATGCTTCCAGGGGCTCGGGAAGTTAATTAAATACCATTTGGAGGCATTTAATGTTCGAGCAAAAACGGCTGATTTTCGACAAAAGAGATAACACCCCCCAATTACGTCATGCTTCAGAAATGTGGAAAATGGTCCGTTTTCAAATGTTTTATTTTTGAACGTCAGTTCACATTTGTAGGTGGATCATCAGTGTTAGAGCTAAAATTAGCATGTTTAAAGTGATTTTCATGCTTCCAGGGGCCCAAAACACAAGATTTATGGAATGGTTAAAAGTGCATGAAAATGGCCAATTTACTCACTCTGAGTTCTCAAAAAGGGTTTCTTCACCCCGGGAAGTTAATTAAATACCATTTGGAGGCATTTAATGTTCGAGCAAAAACGGCTGATTTTCGACAAAAGAGATAACACCCCCCCATTACGTCATGCTTCAGAAATGTGGAAAATGGTCCGTTTTCAAATGTTTTATTTTTGAACGTCAGTTCACATTTGTAGGTGGATCATCAGTGTTAGAGCTAAAATTAGCATGTTTAAAGTGATTTTCATGCTTCCAGGGGCCCAAAACACAAGATTTATGGAATGGTTAAAAGTGCATGAAAATGGCCAATTTACTCACTCTGAGTTCTCGAAAAGGGTTTCTTCACCCCGGGAAGTTAATTAAATACCATTTGGAGGCATTTAATGTTTGAGCAAAAACGGCTGATTTTTGACAAAAGAGATAACACCCCCCCATTACGTCATGCTTCAGAAATGTGGAAAATGGTCCGTTTTCAAATGTTTTATTTTTGAACGTCAGTTCACATTTGTAGGTGGATCATCAGTGTTAGAGCTAAAATTAGCATGTTTAAAGTGATTTTCATGCTTCCAGGGGCCCAAAACACAAGATTTATGGAATGGTTAAAAGTGCATGAAAATGGCCAATTTACTCACTCTGAGTTCTCAAAAAGGGTTTCTTCACCCCGGGAAGTTAATTAAATACCATTTGGAGGCATTTAATGTTAGAGCAAAAACGGCTGATTTTCGACAAAAGAGATAACACCCCCCCATTACGTCATGCTTCAAAAATGTGGAAAATGGTCCGTTTTCAAATGTTTTATTTTTGAACGTCAGTTCACATTTGTAGGTGGATCATCAGTGTTAGAGCTAAAATTAGCATGTTTAAAGTGATTTTCATGCTTCCAGGGGCTCGGGAAGTTAATTAAATACCATTTGGAGGCATTTAATGTTCGAGCAAAAACGGCTGATTTTCGACAAAAGAGATAACACCCCCGCATTACGTCATGCTTCAGAAATGTGGAAAATGGTCCGTTTTCAAATGTTTTATTTTTGAACGTCAGTTCACATTTGTAGGTGGATCATCAGTGTTAGAGCTAAAATTAGCATGTTTAAGTGATTTTCATGCTTCCAGGGGCTCGGGAAGTGAAATAAATACCATTTGGAGGCATTTAATGTTCGAGCAAAAACGGCTGATTTTCGACAAAAGAGATAACACCCCCCCATTACGTCATGCTTCAGAAATGTGGAAAATGGTCCGTTTTCAAATGTTTCATTTTTGAACGTAAGTTCACATTTGTAGGTGGATCATCAGTGTTAGAGCTAAAATTAGCATGTTTAAAGTGATTTTCATGCTTCCAGGGGCTCGGGAAGTTAATTAAATACCATTTGGAGGCATTTAATGTTCGAGCAAAAACGGCTGATTTTCGACAAAAGAGATAACACCCCCCCATTACGTCATGCTTCAGAAATGTGGAAAATGGTCCGTTTTCAAATGTTTTATTTTTGAACGTCAGTTCACATTTGTAGGTGGATCATCAGTGTTAGAGCTAAAATTAGCATGTTTAAAGTGATTTTCATGCTTCCAGGGGCCCAAAACACAAGATTTATGGAATGGTTAAAAGTGCATGAAAATGGCCAATTTACTCACTCTGAGTTCTCAAAAAGGGTTTCTTCACCCCGGGAAGTTAATTAAATACCATTTGGAGGCATTTAATGTTAGAGCAAAAACGGCTGATTTTCGACAAAAGAGATAACACCCCCCCATTACGTCATGCTTCAGAAATGTGGAAAATGGTCCGTTTTCAAATGTTTTATTTTTGAACGTCAGTTCACATTTGTAGGTGGATCATCAGTGTTAGAGCTAAAATTAGCATGTTTAAAGTGATTTTCATGCTTCCAGGGGCTCGGGAAGTTAATTAAATACCATTTGGAGGCATTTAATGTTAGAGCAAAAACGGCTGATTTTCGACAAAAGAGATAACACCCCCCCATTACGTCATGCTTCAGAAATGTGGAAAATGGTCCGTTTTCAAATGTTTCATTTTTGAACGTCAGTTCACATTTGTAAGTGGATCATCAGTGTTAGAGCTAAAATTAGCATGTTTAAAGTGATTTTCATGCTTCTTGGGGCCCAAAACACAAGATTTATGGAATGGTTAAAAGTGCATGAAAATGGCCAATTTACTCACTCTGAGTTCTCAAAAAGGGTTTCTTCACCCCGGGAAGTTAATTAAATACCATTTGGAGGCATTTAATGTTAGAGCAAAAACGGCTGATTTTCGACAAAAGAGATAACACCCCCCCATTACGTCATGCTTCAGAAATGTGGAAAATGGTCCGTTTTCAAATGTTTTATTTTTGAACGTCAGTTCACATTTGTAGGTGGATCATCAGTGTTAGAGCTAAAATTAGCATGTTTAAAGTGATTTTCATGCTTCCAGGGGCCCAAAACACAAGATTTATGGAATGGTTAAAAGTGCATGAAAATGGCCAATTTACTCACTCTGAGTTCTCAAAAAGGGTTTCTTCACCCCGGGAAGTTAATTAAATACCATTTGGAGGCATTTAATGTTAGAGCAAAAACGGCTGATTTTCGACAAAAGAGATAACATCCCCCCATTACGTCATGCTTCAGAAATGTGGAAAATGGTCCGTTTTCAAATGTTTTATTTTTGAACGTCAGTTCACATTTGTAGGTGGATCATCAGTGTTAGAGCTAAAATTAGCATGTTTAAAGTGATTTTCATGCTTCCAGGGGCCCAAAACACAAGATTTATGGAATGGTTAAAAGTGCATGAAAATGGCCAATTTACTCACTCTGAGTTCTCAAAAAGGGTTTCTTCACCCCGGGAAGTTAATTAAATACCATTTGGAGGCATTTAATGTTCGAGCAAAAACGGCTGATTTTCGACAAAAGAGATAACACCCCCCCATTACGTCATGCTTCAGAAATGTGGAAAATGGTCCGTTTTCAAATGTTTTATTTTTGAACGTCAGTTCACATTTGTAGGTGGATCATCAGTGTTAGAGCTAAAATTAGCATGTTTAAAGTGATTTTCATGCTTCCAGGGGCTCGGGAAGTTAATTAAATACCATTTGGAGGCATTTAATGTTCGAGCAAAAATGGCTGATTTTCGACAAAAGAGATAACACCCCCCCATTACGTCATGCTTCAGAAATGTGGAAAATGGTCCGTTTTCAAATGTTTTATTTTTGAACGTCAGTTCACATTTGTAGGTGGATCATCAGTGTTAGAGCTAAAATTAGCATGTTTAAAGTGATTTTCATGCTTCCAGGGGCTCGGGAAGTTAATTAAATACCATTTGGAGGCATTTAATGTTCGAGCAAAAACGGCTGATTTTCGACAAAAGAGATAACACCCCCCCATTACGTCATGCTTCAGAAATGTGGAAAATGGTCCGTTTTCAAATGTTTTATTTTTGAACGTCAGTTCACATTTGTAGGTGTATCATCAGTGTTAGAGCTAAAATTAGCATGTTTAAAGTGATTTTCATGCTTCCAGGGGCTCGGGAAGTTAATTAAATACCATTTGGAGGCATTTAATGTTCGAGCAAAAACGGCTGATTTTTGACAAAAGAGATAACACCCCCCCATTACGTCATGCTTCAGAAATGTGGAAAATGGTCCGTTTTCAAATGTTTTATTTTTGAACGTCAGTTCACATTTGTAGGTGGATCATCAGTGTTAGAGCTAAAATTAGCATGTTTAAAGTGATTTTCATGCTTCTTGGGGCCCAAAACACAAGATTTATGGAATGGTTAAAAGTGCATGAAAATGGCCAATTTACTCACTCTGAGTTCTCAAAAAGGGTTTCTTCACCCCGGGAAGTTAATTAAATACCATTTGGAGGCATTTAATGTTAGAGCAAAAACGGCTGATTTTCGACAAAAGAGATAACACCCCCCCATTACGTCATGCTTCAGAAATGTGGAAAATGGTCCGTTTTCAAATGTTTTATTTTTGAACGTCAGTTCACATTTGTAGGTGGATCATCAGTGTTAGAGCTAAAATTAGCATGTTTAAAGTGATTTTCATGCTTCCAGGGGCCCAAAACACAAGATTTATGGAATGGTTAAAAGTGCATGAAAATGGCCAATTTACTCACTCTGAGTTCTCAAAAAGGGTTTCTTCACCCCGGGAAGTTAATTAAATACCATTTGGAGGCATTTAATGTTAGAGCAAAAACGGCTGATTTTCGACAAAAGAGATAACATCCCCCCATTACGTCATGCTTCAGAAATGTGGAAAATGGTCCGTTTTCAAATGTTTTATTTTTGAACGTCAGTTCACATTTGTAGGTGGATCATCAGTGTTAGAGCTAAAATTAGCATGTTTAAAGTGATTTTCATGCTTCCAGGGGCCCAAAACACAAGATTTATGGAATGGTTAAAAGTGCATGAAAATGGCCAATTTACTCACTCTGAGTTCTCAAAAAGGGTTTCTTCACCCCGGGAAGTTAATTAAATACCATTTGGAGGCATTTAATGTTCGAGCAAAAACGGCTGATTTTCGACAAAAGAGATAACACCCCCCCATTACGTCATGCTTCAGAAATGTGGAAAATGGTCCGTTTTCAAATGTTTTATTTTTGAACGTCAGTTCACATTTGTAGGTGGATCATCAGTGTTAGAGCTAAAATTAGCATGTTTAAAGTGATTTTCATGCTTCCAGGGGCTCGGGAAGTTAATTAAATACCATTTGGAGGCATTTAATGTTCGAGCAAAAATGGCTGATTTTCGACAAAAGAGATAACACCCCCCCATTACGTCATGCTTCAGAAATGTGGAAAATGGTCCGTTTTCAAATGTTTTATTTTTGAACGTCAGTTCACATTTGTAGGTGGATCATCAGTGTTAGAGCTAAAATTAGCATGTTTAAAGTGATTTTCATGCTTCCAGGGGCTCGGGAAGTTAATTAAATACCATTTGGAGGCATTTAATGTTCGAGCAAAAACGGCTGATTTTCGACAAAAGAGATAACACCCCCCCATTACGTCATGCTTCAGAAATGTGGAAAATGGTCCGTTTTCAAATGTTTTATTTTTGAACGTCAGTTCACATTTGTAGGTGTATCATCAGTGTTAGAGCTAAAATTAGCATGTTTAAAGTGATTTTCATGCTTCCAGGGGCTCGGGAAGTTAATTAAATACCATTTGGAGGCATTTAATGTTCGAGCAAAAACGGCTGATTTTCGACAAAAGAGATAACACCCCCCCATTACGTCATGCTTCAGAAATGTGGAAAATGGTCCGTTTTCAAATGTTTTATTTTTGAACGTCAGTTCACATTTGTAGGTGGATCATCAGTGTTAGAGCTAAAATTAGCATGTTTAAAGTGATTTTCATGCTTCCAGGGGCTCGGGAAGGTAATTAAATACCATTTGGAGGCATTTAATGTTCGAGCAAAAACGGCTGATTTTCGACAAAAGAGATAACACCCCCCCATTACGTCATGCTTCAGAAATGTGGAAAATGGTCCGTTTTCAAATGTTTTATTTTTGAACGTCAGTTCACATTTGTAGGTGGATCATCAGTGTTAGAGCTAAATTAGCATGTTTAAAGTGATTTTCATGCTTCCAGGGGCCCAAAACACAAGATTTATGGAATGGTTAAAAGTGCATGAAAATGGCCAATTTACTCACTATGAGTTCTCAAAAAGGGTTTCTTCACCCCGGGAAGTTAATTAAATACCATTTGGAGGCATTTAATGTTCGAGCAAAAACGGCTGATTTTCGACAAAAGAGATAACACCCCCCCATTACGTCATGCTTCAGAAATGTGGAAAATGGTCCGTTTTCAAATGTTTTATTTTTGAACGTCAGTTCACATTTGTAGGTGGATCATCAGTGTTAGAGCTAAAATTAGCATGTTTAAAGTGATTTTCATGCTTCCAGGGGCTCGGGAAGTTAATTAAATACCATTTGGAGGCATTTAATGTTCGAGCAAAAACGGCTGATTTTCGACAAAAGAGATAACACCCCCCCATTACGTCATGCTTCAGAAATGTGGAAAATGGTCCATTTTCAAATGTTTTATTTTTGAACGTCAGTTCACATTTGTAGGTGGATCATCAGTGTTAGAGCTAAAATTAGCATGTTTAAAGTGATTTTCATGCTTCCAGGGGCTCGGGAAGTTAATTAAATACCATTTGGAGGCATTTAATGTTCGAGCAAAAACGGCTGATTTGAAATGAAATGAAATGAAAAATTCCATTTATATAGCGCTGACTACCCGGAGGCCTCGTAGCGCTAGTGACTGATTACTGTGAGCGGCTGCAGGGAGAACTAGTACGCTTTTGAGAACAGATAGGTTTTTAGGTCTCTCCTGAATGACATCAGGTTGTCGTTTTGTCTAAGGTGTAAAGGCAGGGAATTCCATGCCTTCGCCGCTGAGCAAGTGAATGAGCGGCCGCCCCAACGTGCTTTCTTGATTTTTGCCGTGGTTGCCAGATGCAAAGAAGCCGAACGAAGAGTTCTAGGCGGCACATAAGGCAGTACTAGGGGTTGCAGCACAGCCGGGCCAGTATGATGAAAAGATTTGTGCAAAATGCACATGGCCTTGAACAGAGTTCTGGCAGCCACTGGGAGCCAATGAAGCTCTTTTAGGGCGGTTCTCGCTGACTGCCATCGAGGGATATTAAACAGTAAGCGCGCGGCACAGTTTTGGGTGACTTGAAGTTTTTTTGTCACTGTTGCCGGAGCCCCTAGATATAGAACGTTTCCATAATCCAGCCGAGAGAGTATCAGGGCCTGTACCATGACCCTTCTCGCCTGGAATGGAAGTAAGGGGAGCACTTTCCTGAGCATTTTCATTAGCCCCATGCATACAGAGGCTGTTTTAATGGCTTGAACCGAGAAATCCAGTGCACTATCCAACCAGATTCCTAAGCTCTTTATCTGGTCCTTTGGGGGAGGAGGAGCACCGAGACGCGAAGGCCAGTTCAAAGACAGAGAGGTAGGAGGGGGGTTACCTAGTAACATAATCTCGGTCTTCTCCCCGTTGAGTTTAAGGTGGGAGAGTTGCATCCACTCAGCAACAGCCTCCAGACACGGGCCCAGGGTGTTAGACGAACCCTCCTTGTGGTCCAGAGAGACCACAAGTTGGGTATCGTCCGCGTAGGTGACAATCCGCACACCGAAAGGGAGGACTATTTTCTCTAGGGGCTGCATGTAAACATTAAATAAAGTGGGGCTCAGGGAGGAGCCCTGGGGAACCCCACAGCTGAGCGGATGTTTAGATGATACCACCTCGCCTTCAAATACCTGGAAAAAGCGTTCCTCTAAAAAAGAGGTCAGCCACTTCAGGGCCGCGCCCGACACCCCCATGCCCTTCAAACGATGTAGTAGTGTGGCATGGTTAACAGTGTCGAACGCGGCACTGAGGTCCAGCAGTATGATGGCAGTTTTTCCACCTTGGTCCATTATTGCTCTGGCAGCCTCTGTGACCGCCAGAAGGGCGGTCTCAGTGCCATGCTGCGGACGAAACCCTGTTTGGGAGACCTGTAGAAGTTTATTAGACTCCAGGTAGTCCCCTAATGTTTTGTTGATATGTTTCTCCAACAGCTTACTCATCCACGGAAGCAGCGAAATAGGACGAAAATTGGATAAGTTGTTGGAATCCAAGTTCGGCTTTTTCAGCAGAGCCCTAACGAGTGCACACTTCCATGTCGAGGGAACAGAGTTGGAGGTAATGGAGGTGTTCAGGACCTCCAGCATAGACGGGCGAATGGCGTCCATTGCTTTCACCAGGGTCTGAGGCGGGGCCGGGTCATTAGGAGACCCTGAAGTAACCTTCTGGACCAAAGTATCTAAAGCACTTGAGTCCAGAAGTGGAAAGGTGGCCAAAGAGCATGGTACCTGTGAGTCTGAGTCTGAAACAGAAGGGGAGAGTGTACCATTGTTATTTGTCGCGAGTTGAGAGTAAATGGCCTGAATCTTTTGTGAGAAGAAGGTGGCCAGATCCTCACAGCGGGCCTGTAGCCCCACTGATGGTGGTCTTTCAGATGGAGGGGATATCAGAGATTTTGCGATTTTAAAAATTTCCCTCGGGGCATTAGCTGCCATACCAATTTTGGTTTCATAGAACTCAGCTTGGGCAAGTTTTATCTGGCTTTTGTAGTGCCTTATTGCTGATCTGTACTCTGAACTCTTAAGTTGAGAATGGTCTTTCCTCCATGCTCTCTCTGCTTTTCGGCAGGCTTGTTTTAACAGCCTGAGGGCAGGAGAGTACCATGGGGCGACTTTAGGTCTTTTTATTATTGGCAAAGAACACTTAGGAAGAACTACATCGAGAGTACTAGAAATCCAATTATGAAAATTGAGGACTGCTAGATCAGGATTCGTCGTTTTCCGGGGCGGCTGTTCAGAGAGAGCCTGTTCCCATGTAGAAAGCGGAAGAGCATTCCATTTCCTACCCCAATGCCTATCTAGAATTTGACCAGTAGTGAAGGTGTTTATAGACCATGTAAGGGGGACTAAAAAATGGTCCGACCAAGGCAATGGCACCGGCGTATCCACTGAAAGCTTATCTAAGTTGCTAAAAATATGGTCCAAAAGATGACCCTTGTTATGTGTTGGCTGAAACCCCTTTTGAGTTAGGTTAATAGCCTGAAGGTTTAAGCGAAGATTGTTAGCAGCGGTATCAAGAGGATCATCTAAGTGCAGGTTTAAATCACCTAGCAAAGTGAAGTTGGCTGAGGTAAGTACAGAGTTAGCGACTAAGTTCGTAATGTCGGAAATGAAGTCACCGGGAGAACCCGGTGGTCTGTAGACCAAAATTCCAGAAAAGGTACTTGTGGGGGAAAAATATAAAGAAAAGTATAGGCTTTCACAAGTAGAGGAATTTGCGGGGGTCACACGGCAGCTATAAATGTCCTTATAGATAATAGCCAGTCCCCCGCCCCTGCCTAACTGGCGGTCAAGGCGTTTGATGGTATAGCCTTGGGGGATGGACCAAACTACGGCAGGATCGTTTTGGAGCTGCAGCCACGTCTCAGTTAAGAAAAGGGCATCAGGCTTATATTCCTCCATCAATAGTGACAATTCTATGTGATGTTTGGGGAGTGAGCGACAGTTAAGAAGCAACATATTAATAGAATGTGAAGACTGAGGTTTACTAGTTTGTTTGCCTATGCTAGAAGAAGATAAGCTCCAATTACAAGATTGACAGCGTATTTTAGTGAGATAAGGAGGGACTGAGTGTCTACAACAAAGATTGGAGGTGGCTCGTAGAGCGTACAACGAAGATGCGCTATATGAGATACGCAGACCTACCATAGTGCCTAGCCGCGAAGCCCGAAGCGTCTGAACGCGGACTGGCGCAGACTGGCTTCTCTTCGGCGCTCCCGCTGCGCGTCACCGCTGCGCTGGGGATGGAGGCTTATACAGATTAGGAGGTGTGGGGAGACTAGACCGTCGCCCTTGGTGAAATCTCCACCCACCAAGGAGCGAGCCGGCAACACTAGCGCTTTCCTCCCTCCACTCAAACAGCCTAAGATCGCTGCGGTGGACCGGGGAGTAGCGCCAACAATTACAGTGATTCTAATTGTTCAAATAAAGTGCTCAGACAGATTTAATAAATTTCTGTGTTTTATTTTCGACAAAAGAGATAACACCCCCCCATTACGTCATGCTTCAGAAATGTGGAAAATGGTCCGTTTTCAAATGTTTTATTTTTGAACGTCAGTTCACATTTGTAGGTGGATCATCAGTGTTAGAGCTAAAATTAGCATGTTTAAAGTGATTTTCATGCTTCCAGGGGCTCGGGAAGTTAATTAAATACCATTTGGAGGCATTTAATGTTCGAGCAAAAACGGCTGATTTTCGACAAAAGAGATAACACCCCCCCATTACGTCATGCTTCAGAAATGTGGAAAATGGTCCGTTTTCAAATGTTTTATTTTTGAACGTCAGTTCACATTTGTAGGTGGATCATCAGTGTTAGAGCTAAAATTAGCATGTTTAAAGTGATTTTCATGCTTCCAGGGGCTCGGGAAGTTAATTAAATACCATTTGGAGGCATTTAATGTTCGAGCAAAAACGGCTGATTTTCGACAAAAGAGATAACACCCCCCCATTACGTCATGCTTCAGAAATGTGGAAAATGGTCCGTTTTCAAATGTTTTATTTTTGAACGTCAGTTCACATTTGTAGGTGGATCATCAGTGTTAGAGCTAAAATTAGCATGTTTAAAGTGATTTTCATGCTTCCAGGGGCTCGGGAAGTTAATTAAATACCATTTGGAGGCATTTAATGTTCGAGCAAAAACGGCTGATTTTCGACAAAAGAGATAACACCCCCCCATTACGTCATGCTTCAGAAATGTGGAAAATGGTCCGTTTTCAAATGTTTTATTTTTGAACGTCAGTTCACATTTGTAGGTGGATCATCAGTGTTAGAGCTAAAATTAGCATGTTTAAAGTGATTTTCATGCTTCCAGGGGCCCAAAACACAAGATTTATGGAATGGTTAAAAGTGCATGAAAATGGCCAATTTACTCACTCTGAGTTCTCAAAAAGGGTTTCTTCACCCCGGGAAGTTAATTAAATACCATTTGGAGGCATTTAATGTTCGAGCAAAAACGGCTGATTTTCGACAAAAGAGATAACACCCCCCCATTACGTCATGCTTCAGAAATGTGGAAAATGGTCCGTTTTCAAATGTTTTATTTTTGAACGTCAGTTCACATTTGTAGGTGGATCATCAGTGTTAGAGCTAAAATTAGCATGTTTAAAGTGATTTTCATGCTTCCAGGGGCCCAAAACACAAGATTTATGGAATGGTTAAAAGTGCATGAAAATGGCCAATTTACTCACTCTGAGTTCTCGAAAAGGGTTTCTTCACCCCGGGAAGTTAATTAAATACCATTTGGAGGCATTTAATGTTCGAGCAAAAACGGCTGATTTTTGACAAAAGAGATAACACCCCCCCATTACGTCATGCTTCAGAAATGTGGAAAATGGTCCGTTTTCAAATGTTTTATTTTTGAACGTCAGTTCACATTTGTAGGTGGATC
This sequence comes from Lissotriton vulgaris, assembly GCF_964263255.1. NCBI lineage: Eukaryota > Metazoa > Chordata > Amphibia > Caudata > Salamandridae > Lissotriton > Lissotriton vulgaris. The sequence goes on along the minus strand of NW_028241398.1, from coordinate 26,833 downwards.
ATCAGTGTTAGAGCTAAAATTAGCATGTTTAAAGTGATTTTCATGCTTCCAGGGGCCCAAAACACAAGATTTATGGAATGGTTAAAAGTGCATGAAAATGGTCAATTTACTCACTCTGAGTTCTCAAAAAGGGTTTCTTCACCCCGGGAAGTTAATTAAATACCATTTGGAGGCATTTAATGTTAGAGCAAAAACGGCTGATTTTCGACAAAAGAGATAACACCCCCCCATTACGTCATGCTTCAGAAATGTGGAAAATGGTCCGTTTTCAAATGTTTTATTTTTGAACGTCAGTTCACATTTGTAGGTGGATCATCAGTGTTAGAGCTAAAATTAGCATGTTTAAAGTGATTTTCATGCTTCCAGGGGCTCGGGAAGTTAATTAAATACCATTTGGAGGCATTTAATGTTCGAGCAAAAACGGCTGATTTTCGACAAAAGAGATAACACCCCCCCATTACGTCATGCTTCAGAAATGTGGAAAATGGTCCGTTTTCAAATGTTTTATTTTTGAACGTCAGTTCACATTTGTAGGTGGATCATCAGTGTTAGAGCTAAAATTAGCATGTTTAAAGTGATTTTCATGCTTCCAGGGGCCCAAAACACAAGATTTATGGAATGGTTAAAAGTGCATGAAAATGGCCAATTTACTCACTATGAGTTCTCAAAAAGGGTTTCTTCACCCCGGGAAGTTAATTAAATACCATTTGGAGGCATTTAATGTTCGAGCAAAAACGGCTGATTTTCGACAAAAGAGATAACACCCCCCCATTACGTCATGCTTCAGAAATGTGGAAAATGGTCCGTTTTCAAATGTTTTATTTTTGAACGTCAGTTCACATTTGTAGGTGGATCATCAGTGTTAGAGCTAAAATTAGCATGTTTAAAGTGATTTTCATGCTTCCAGGGGCTCGGGAAGTTAATTAAATACCATTTGGAGGCATTTAATGTTCGAGCAAAAACGGCTGATTTTCGACAAAAGAGATAACACCCCCCCATTACGTCATGCTTCAGAAATGTGGAAAATGGTCCATTTTCAAATGTTTTATTTTTGAACGTCAGTTCACATTTGTAGGTGGATCATCAGTGTTAGAGCTAAAATTAGCATGTTTAAAGTGATTTTCATGCTTCCAGGGGCTCGGGAAGTTAATTAAATACCATTTGGAGGCATTTAATGTTCGAGCAAAAACGGCTGATTTTCGACAAAAGAGATAACACCCCCCCATTACGTCATGCTTCAGAAATGTGGAAAATGGTCCGTTTTCAAATGTTTTATTTTTGAACGTCAGTTCACATTTGTAGGTGGATCATCAGTGTTAGAGCTAAAATTAGCATGTTTAAAATGATTTTCATGCTTCCAGGGGCTCGGGAAGTTAATTAAATACCATTTGGAGGCATTTAATGTTCGAGCAAAAACGGCTGATTTTCGACAAAAGAGATAACACCCCCCCATTACGTCATGCTTCAGAAATGTGGAAAATGGTCCGTTTTCAAATGTTTTATTTTTGAACGTCAGTTCACATTTGTAGGTGGATCATCAGTGTTAGAGCTAAAATTAGCATGTTTAAAGTGATTTTCATGCTTCCAGGGGCCCAAAACACAAGATTTATGGAATGGTTAAAAGTGCATGAAAATGGCCAATTTACTCACTCTGAGTTCTCAAAAAGGGTTTCTTCACCCCGGGAAGTTAATTAAATACCATTTGGAGGCATTTAATGTTCGAGCAAAAACGGCTGATTTTCGACAAAAGAGATAACACCCCCCCATTACGTCATGCTTCAGAAATGTGGAAAATGGTCCGTTTTCAAATGTTTTATTTTTGAACGTCAGTTCACATTTGTAGGTGGATCATCAGTGTTAGAGCTAAAATTAGCATGTTTAAAGTGATTTTCATGCTTCCAGGGGCCCAAAACACAAGATTTATGGAATGGTTAAAAGTGCATGAAAATGGCCAATTTACTCACTCTGAGTTCTCGAAAAGGGTTTCTTCACCCCGGGAAGTTAATTAAATACCATTTGGAGGCATTTAATGTTCGAGCAAAAACGGCTGATTTTTGACAAAAGAGATAACACCCCCCCATTACGTCATGCTTCAGAAATGTGGAAAATGGTCCGTTTTCAAATGTTTTATTTTTGAACGTCAGTTCACATTTGTAGGTGGATCATCAGTGTTAGAGCTAAAATTAGCATGTTTAAAGTGATTTTCATGCTTCCAGGGGCCCAAAACACAAGATTTATGGAATGGTTAAAAGTGCATGAAAATGGTCAATTTACTCACTCTGAGTTCTCAAAAAGGGTTTCTTCACCCCGGGAAGTTAATTAAATACCATTTGGAGGCATTTAATGTTAGAGCAAAAACGGCTGATTTTCGACAAAAGAGATAACACCCCCCCATTACGTCATGCTTCAGAAATGTGGAAAATGGTCCGTTTTCAAATGTTTTATTTTTGAACGTCAGTTCACATTTGTAGGTGGATCATCAGTGTTAGAGCTAAAATTAGCATGTTTAAAGTGATTTTCATGCTTCCAGGGGCTCGGGAAGTTAATTAAATACCATTTGGAGGCATTTAATGTTCGAGCAAAAACGGCTGATTTTCGACAAAAGAGATAACACCCCCCCATTACGTCATGCTTCAGAAATGTGGAAAATGGTCCGTTTTCAAATGTTTTATTTTTGAACGTCAGTTCACATTTGTAGGTGGATCATCAGTGTTAGAGCTAAAATTAGCATGTTTAAAGTGATTTTCATGCTTCCAGGGGCCCAAAACACAAGATTTATGGAATGGTTAAAAGTGCATGAAAATGGCCAATTTACTCACTATGAGTTCTCAAAAAGGGTTTCTTCACCCCGGGAAGTTAATTAAATACCATTTGGAGGCATTTAATGTTCGAGCAAAAACGGCTGATTTTCGACAAAAGAGATAACACCCCCCCATTACGTCATGCTTCAGAAATGTGGAAAATGGTCCGTTTTCAAATGTTTTATTTTTGAACGTCAGTTCACATTTGTAGGTGGATCATCAGTGTTAGAGCTAAAATTAGCATGTTTAAAGTGATTTTCATGCTTCCAGGGGCTCGGGAAGTTAATTAAATACCATTTGGAGGCATTTAATGTTCGAGCAAAAACGGCTGATTTTCGACAAAAGAGATAACACCCCCCCATTACGTCATGCTTCAGAAATGTGGAAAATGGTCCATTTTCAAATGTTTTATTTTTGAACGTCAGTTCACATTTGTAGGTGGATCATCAGTGTTAGAGCTAAAATTAGCATGTTTAAAGTGATTTTCATGCTTCCAGGGGCTCGGGAAGTTAATTAAATACCATTTGGAGGCATTTAATGTTCGAGCAAAAACGGCTGATTTTCGACAAAAGAGATAACACCCCCCCATTACGTCATGCTTCAGAAATGTGGAAAATGGTCCGTTTTCAAATGTTTTATTTTTGAACGTCAGTTCACATTTGTAGGTGGATCATCAGTGTTAGAGCTAAAATTAGCATGTTTAAAATGATTTTCATGCTTCCAGGGGCTCGGGAAGTTAATTAAATACCATTTGGAGGCATTTAATGTTCGAGCAAAAACGGCTGATTTTCGACAAAAGAGATAACACCCCCCCCATTACGTCATGCTTCAGAAATGTGGAAAATGGTCCGTTTTCAAATGTTTTATTTTTGAACGTCAGTTCACATTTGTAGGTGGATCATCAGTGTTAGAGCTAAAATTAGCATGTTTAAAGTGATTTTCATGCTTCCAGGGGCTCGGGAAGTTAATTAAATACCATTTGGAGGCATTTAATGTTCGAGCAAAAACGGCTGATTTTCGACAAAAGAGATAACACCCCCCCATTACGTCATGCTTCAGAAATGTGGAAAATGGTCCGTTTTCAAATGTTTTATTTTTGAACGTCAGTTCACATTTGTAGGTGGATCATCAGTGTTAGAGCTAAAATTAGCATGTTTAAAGTGATTTTCATGCTTCCAGGGGCTCGGGAAGTTAATTAAATACCATTTGGAGGCATTTAATGTTCGAGCAAAAACGGCTGATTTTCGACAAAAGAGATAACACCCCCCCATTACGTCATGCTTCAGAAATGTGGAAAATGGTCCGTTTTCAAATGTTTTATTTTTGAACGTCAGTTCACATTTGTAGGTGGATCATCAGTGTTAGAGCTAAAATTAGCATGTTTAAAGTGATTTTCATGCTTCCAGGGGCCCAAAACACAAGATTTATGGAATGGTTAAAAGTGCATGAAAATGGCCAATTTACTCACTATGAGTTCTCAAAAAGGGTTTCTTCACCCCGGGAAGTTAATTAAATACCATTTGGAGGCATTTAATGTTCGAGCAAAAACGGCTGATTTTCGACAAAAGAGATAACACCCCCCCATTACGTCATGCTTCAGAAATGTGGAAAATGGTCCGTTTTCAAATGTTTTATTTTTGAACGTCAGTTCACATTTGTAGGTGGATCATCAGTGTTAGAGCTAAAATTAGCATGTTTAAAGTGATTTTCATGCTTCCAGGGGCTCGGGAAGTTAATTAAATACCATTTGGAGGCATTTAATGTTCGAGCAAAAACGGCTGATTTTCGACAAAAGAGATAACACCCCCCCATTACGTCATGCTTCAGAAATGTGGAAAATGGTCCATTTTCAAATGTTTTATTTTTGAACGTCAGTTCACATTTGTAGGTGGATCATCAGTGTTAGAGCTAAAATTAGCATGTTTAAAGTGATTTTCATGCTTCCAGGGGCTCGGGAAGTTAATTAAATACCATTTGGAGGCATTTAATGTTCGAGCAAAAACGGCTGATTTTCGACAAAAGAGATAACACCCCCCCATTACGTCATGCTTCAGAAATGTGGAAAATGGTCCGTTTTCAAATGTTTTATTTTTGAACGTCAGTTCACATTTGTAGGTGGATCATCAGTGTTAGAGCTAAAATTAGCATGTTTAAAATGATTTTCATGCTTCCAGGGGCTCGGGAAGTTAATTAAATACCATTTGGAGGCATTTAATGTTCGAGCAAAAACGGCTGATTTTCGACAAAAGAGATAACACCCCCCCCATTACGTCATGCTTCAGAAATGTGGAAAATGGTCCGTTTTCAAATGTTTTATTTTTGAACGTCAGTTCACATTTGTAGGTGGATCATCAGTGTTAGAGCTAAAATTAGCATGTTTAAAGTGATTTTCATGCTTCCAGGGGCTCGGGAAGTTAATTAAATACCATTTGGAGGCATTTAATGTTCGAGCAAAAACGGCTGATTTTCGACAAAAGAGATAACACCCCCCCATTACGTCATGCTTCAGAAATGTGGAAAATGGTCCGTTTTCAAATGTTTTATTTTTGAACGTCAGTTCACATTTGTAGGTGGATCATCAGTGTTAGAGCTAAAATTAGCATGTTTAAAGTGATTTTCATGCTTCCAGGGGCTCGGGAAGTTAATTAAATACCATTTGGAGGCATTTAATGTTCGAGCAAAAACGGCTGATTTTCGACAAAAGAGATAACACCCCCCCATTACGTCATGCTTCAGAAATGTGGAAAATGGTCCGTTTTCAAATGTTTTATTTTTGAACGTCAGTTCACATTTGTAGGTGGATCATCAGTGTTAGAGCTAAAATTAGCATGTTTAAAGTGATTTTCATGCTTCCAGGGGCCCAAAACACAAGATTTATGGAATGGTTAAAAGTGCATGAAAATGGCCAATTTACTCACTCTGAGTTCTCAAAAAGGGTTTCTTCACCCCGGGAAGTTAATTAAATACCATTTGGAGGCATTTAATGTTCGAGCAAAAACGGCTGATTTTCGACAAAAGAGATAACACCCCCCCATTACGTCATGCTTCAGAAATGTGGAAAATGGTCCGTTTTCAAATGTTTTATTTTTGAACGTCAGTTCACATTTGTAGGTGGATCATCAGTGTTAGAGCTAAAATTAGCATGTTTAAAGTGATTTTCATGCTTCCAGGGGCCCAAAACACAAGATTTATGGAATGGTTAAAAGTGCATGAAAATGGCCAATTTACTCACTCTGAGTTCTCGAAAAGGGTTTCTTCACCCCGGGAAGTTAATTAAATACCATTTGGAGGCATTTAATGTTCGAGCAAAAACGGCTGATTTTTGACAAAAGAGATAACACCCCCCCATTACGTCATGCTTCAGAAATGTGGAAAATGGTCCGTTTTCAAATGTTTTATTTTTGAACGTCAGTTCACATTTGTAGGTGGATCATCAGTGTTAGAGCTAAAATTAGCATGTTTAAAGTGATTTTCATGCTTCCAGGGGCCCAAAACACAAGATTTATGGAATGGTTAAAAGTGCATGAAAATGGCCAATTTACTCACTCTGAGTTCTCAAAAAGGGTTTCTTCACCCCGGGAAGTTAATTAAATACCATTTGGAGGCATTTAATGTTAGAGCAAAAACGGCTGATTTTCGACAAAAGAGATAACACCCCCCCATTACGTCATGCTTCAGAAATGTGGAAAATGGTCCGTTTTCAAATGTTTTATTTTTGAACGTCAGTTCACATTTGTAGGTGGATCATCAGTGTTAGAGCTAAAATTAGCATGTTTAAAGTGATTTTCATGCTTCCAGGGGCTCGGGAAGTTAATTAAATACCATTTGGAGGCATTTAATGTTCGAGCAAAAACGGCTGATTTTCGACAAAAGAGATAACACCCCCCCATTACGTCATGCTTCAGAAATGTGGAAAATGGTCCGTTTTCAAATGTTTTATTTTTGAACGTCAGTTCACATTTGTAGGTGGATCATCAGTGTTAGAGCTAAAATTAGCATGTTTAAAGTGATTTTCATGCTTCCGGGGCCCAAAACACAAGATTTATGGAATGGTTAAAAGTGCATGAAAATGGCCAATTTACTCACTCTGAGTTCTCAAAAAGGGTTTCTTCACCCCGGGAAGTTAATTAAATACCATTTGGAGGCATTTAATGTTAGAGCAAAAACGGCAGATTTTCGACAAAAGAGATAACACCCCCCCATTACGTCATGCTTCAGAAATGTGGAAAATGGTCCGTTTTCAAATGTTTTATTTTTGAACGTCAGTTCACGTTTGTAGGTGGATCATCAGTGTTAGAGCTAAAATTAGCATGTTTAAAGTGATTTTCATGCTTCCAGGGGCTCGGGAAGTTAATTAAATACCATTTGGAGGCATTTAATGTTCGAGCAAAAACGGCTGATTTTCGACAAAAGAGATAACACCCCCCATTACGTCATGCTTCAGAAATGTGGAAAATGGTCCGTTTTCAAATGTTTCATTTTTGAACGTCAGTTCACATTTGTAGGTGGATCATCAGTGTTAGAGCTAAAATTAGCATGTTTAAAGGGATTTTCATGCTTCCAGGGGCTCGGGAAGTTAATTAAATACCATTTGGAGGCATTTAATGTTCGAGCAAAAACGGCTGATTTTCGACAAAAGAGATTACACCCCCCCATTACGTCATGCTTCAGAAATGTGGAAAATGGTCCGTTTTCAAATGTTTTATTTTTGAACGTCAGTTCACATTTGTAGGTGGATCATCAGTGTTAGAGCTCAAATTAGCATGTTTAAAGTGATTTTCATGCTTCCAGGGGCTCGGGAAGTTAATTAAATACCATTTGGAGGCATTTAATGTTCGAGCAAAAACGGCTGATTTTCGACAAAAGAGATAACACCCCCCCATTACGTCATGCTTCAGAAATGTGGAAAATGGTCCGTTTTCAAATGTTTTATTTTTGAACGTCAGTTCACATTTGTAGGTGGATCATCAGTGTTAGAGCTAAAATTAGCATGTTTAAAGTGATTTTCATGCTTCCAGGGGCTCGGGAAGTTAATTAAATACCATTTGGAGGCATTTAATGTTCGAGCAAAAACGGCTGATTTTCGACAAAAGAGATAACACCCCCCCATTACGTCATGCTTCAGAAATGTGGAAAATGGTCCGTTTTCAAATGTTTTATTTTTGAACGTCAGTTCACATTTGTAGGTGGATCATCAGTGTTAGAGCTAAAATTAGCATGTTTAAAGTGATTTTCATGCTTCCAGGGGCCCAAAACACAAGATTTATGGAATGGTTAAAAGTGCATGAAAATGGCCAATTTACTCACTCTGAGTTCTCAAAAAGGGTTTCTTCACCCCGGGAAGTTAATTAAATACCATTTGGAGGCATTTAATGTTAGAGCAAAAACGGCTGATTTTCGACAAAAGAGATAACACCCCCCCATTACGTCATGCTTCAGAAATGTGGAAAATGGTCCGTTTTCAAATGTTTTATTTTTGAACGTCAGTTCACATTTGTAGGTGGATCATCAGTGTTAGAGCTAAAATTAGCATGTTTAAAGTGATTTTCATGCTTCCAGGGGCCCAAAACACAAGATTTATGGAATGGTTAAAAGTGCATGAAAATGGCCAATTTACTCACTCTGAGTTCTCAAAAAGGGTTTCTTCACCCCGGGAAGTTAATTAAATACCATTTGGAGGCATTTAATGTTAGAGCAAAAACGGCTGATTTTCGACAAAAGAGATAACATCCCCCCATTACGTCATGCTTCAGAAATGTGGAAAATGGTCCGTTTTCAAATGTTTTATTTTTGAACGTCAGTTCACATTTGTAGGTGGATCATCAGTGTTAGAGCTAAAATTAGCATGTTTAAAGTGATTTTCATGCTTCCAGGGGCCCAAAACACAAGATTTATGGAATGGTTAAAAGTGCATGAAAATGGCCAATTTACTCACTCTGAGTTCTCAAAAAGGGTTTCTTCACCCCGGGAAGTTAATTAAATACCATTTGGAGGCATTTAATGTTCGAGCAAAAACGGCTGATTTTCGACAAAAGAGATAACACCCCCCCATTACGTCATGCTTCAGAAATGTGGAAAATGGTCCGTTTTCAAATGTTTTATTTTTGAACGTCAGTTCACATTTGTAGGTGGATCATCAGTGTTAGAGCTAAAATTAGCATGTTTAAAGTGATTTTCATGCTTCCAGGGGCTCGGGAAGTTAATTAAATACCATTTGGAGGCATTTAATGTTAGAGCAAAAACGGCTGATTTTCGACAAAAGAGATAACACCCCCCCATTACGTCATGCTTCAGAAATGTGGAAAATGGTCCGTTTTCAAATGTTTTATTTTTGAACGTCAGTTCACATTTGTAGGTGGATCATCAGTGTTAGAGCTAAAATTAGCATGTTTAAAGTGATTTTCATGCTTCCAGGGGCTCGGGAAGTTAATTAAATACCATTTGGAGGCATTTAATGTTCGAGCAAAAACGGCTGATTTTCGACAAAAGAGATAACACCCCCCCATTACGTCATGCTTCAGAAATGTGGAAAATGGTCCGTTTTCAAATGTTTTATTTTTGAACGTCAGTTCACATTTGTAGGTGGATCATCAGTGTTAGAGCTAAAATTAGCATGTTTAAAGTGATTTTCATGCTTCCAGGGGCTCGGGAAGTTAATTAAATACCATTTGGAGGCATTTAATGTTCGAGCAAAAACGGCTGATTTTCGACAAAAGAGATAACACCCCCCCATTACGTCATGCTTCAGAAATGTGGAAAATGGTCCGTTTTCAAATGTTTTATTTTTGAACGTCAGTTCACATTTGTAGGTGGATCATCAGTGTTAGAGCTAAAATTAGCATGTTTAAAGTGATTTTCATGCTTCCAGGGGCTCGGGAAGTTAATTAAATACCATTTGGAGGCATTTAATGTTCGAGCAAAAACGGCTGATTTTCGACAAAAGAGATAACACCCCCCCATTACGTCATGCTTCAGAAATGTGGAAAATGGTCCGTTTTCAAATGTTTTATTTTTGAACGTCAGTTCACATTTGTAGGTGGATCATCAGTGTTAGAGCTAAAATTAGCATGTTTAAAGTGATTTTCATGCTTCCAGGGGCTCGGGAAGTTAATTAAATATCATTTGGAGGCATTTAATGTTCGAGCAAAAACGGCTGATTTTCGACAAAAGAGATAACACCCCCCCATTACGTCATGCTTCAGAAATGTGGAAAATGGTCCGTTTTCAAATGTTTCATTTTTGAACGTCAGTTCACATTTGTAGGTGGATCATCAGTGTTAGAGCTAAAATTAGCATGTTTAAAGTGATTTTCATGCTTCCAGGGGCCCAAAACACAAGATTTATGGAATGGTTAAAAGTGCATGAAAATGGCCAATTTACTCACTCTGAGTTCTCAAAAAGGGTTTCTTCACCCCGGGAAGTTAATTAAATACCATTTGGAGGCATTTAATGTTAGAGCAAAAACGGCTGATTTTCGACAAAAGAGATAACACCCCCCCATTACGTCATGCTTCAGAAATGTGGAAAATGGTCCGTTTTCAAATGTTTTATTTTTGAACGTCAGTTCACATTTGTAGGTGGATCATCGGTGTTAGAGCTAAAATTAGCATGTTTAAAGTGATTTTCATGCTTCCAGGGGCTCGGGAAGTTAATTAAATACCATTTGGAGGCATTTAATGTTAGAGCAAAAACGGCTGATTTTCGACAAAAGAGATAACACCCCCCCATTACGTCATGCTTCAGAAATGTGGAAAATGGTCCGTTTTCAAATGTTTTATTTTTGAACGTCAGTTCACATTTGTAGGTGGATCATCAGTGTTAGAGCTAAAATTAGCATGTTTAAAGTGATTTTCATGCTTCCAGGGGCCCAAAACACAAGATTTATGGAATGGTTAAAAGTGCATGAAAATGGCCAATTTACTCACTCTGAGTTCTCAAAAAGGGTTTCTTCACCCCGGGAAGTTAATTAAATACCATTTGGAGGCATTTAATGTTCGAGCAAAAACGGCTGATTTTCGACAAAAGAGATAACACCCCCCCCATTACGTCATGCTTCAGAAATGTGGAAAATGGTCCGTTTTCAAATGTTTTATTTTTGAACATCAGTTCACATTTGTAGGTGGATCATCAGTGTTAGAGCTAAAATTAGCATGTTTAAAGTGATTTTCATGCTTCCAGGGGCTCGGGAAGTTAATTAAATACCATTTGGAGGCATTTAATGTTCGAGCAAAAACGGCTGATTTTCGACAAAAGAGATTACACCCCCCCATTACGTCATGCTTCAGAAATGTGGAAAATGGTCCGTTTTCAAATGTTTTATTTTTGAACGTCAGTTCACATTTGTAGGTGGATCATCAGTGTTAGAGCTCAAATTAGCATGTTTAAAGTGATTTTCATGCTTCCAGGGGCTCGGGAAGTTAATTAAATACCATTTGGAGGCATTTAATGTTCGAGCAAAAACGGCTGATTTTCGACAAAAGAGATAACACCCCCCCATTACGTCATGCTTCAGAAATGTGGAAAATGGTCCGTTTTCAAATGTTTTATTTTTGAACGTCAGTTCACATTTGTAGGTGGATCATCAGTGTTAGAGCTAAAATTAGCATGTTTAAAGTGATTTTCATGCTTCCAGGGGCTCGGGAAGTTAAGTAAATACCATTTGGAGGCATTTAATGTTAGAGCAAAAACGGCTGATTTTCGACAAAAGAGATAACACCCCCCCATTACGTCATGCTTCAGAAATGTGGAAAATGGTCCGTTTTCAAATGTTTTATTTTTGAACGTCAGTTCACATTTGTAGGTGGATCATCAGTGTTAGAGCTAAAATTAGCATGTTTAAAGTGATTTTCATGCTTCCAGGGGCTCGGGAAGTTAATTAAATACCATTTGGAGGCATTTAATGTTCGAGCAAAAACGGCTGATTTTCGACAAAAGAGATAACACCCCCCCATTACGTCATGCTTCAGAAATGTGGAAAATGGTCCGTTTTCAAATGTTTTATTTTTGAACGTCAGTTCACATTTGTAGGTGGATCATCAGTGTTAGAGCTAAAATTAGCATGTTTAAAGTGATTTTCATGCTTCCAGGGGCCCAAAACACAAGATTTATGGAATGGTTAAAAGTGCATGAAAATGGCCAATTTACTCACTCTGAGTTCTCAAAAAGGGTTTCTTCACCCCGGGAAGTTAATTAAATACCATTTGGAGGCATTTAATGTTCGAGCAAAAACGGCTGATTTTCGACAAAAGAGATAACACCCCCCATTACGTCATGCTTCAGAAATGTGGAAAATGGTCCGTTTTCAAATGTTTTATTTTTGAACGTCAGTTCACATTTGTAGGTGGATCATCAGTGTTAGAGCTAAAATTAGCATGTTTAAAGTGATTTTCATGCTTCCAGGGGCTCGGGAAGTTAATTAAATACCATTTGGAGGCATTTAATGTTCGAGCAAAAACGGCTGATTTTCGACAAAAGAGATAACACCCCCCCATTACGTCATGCTTCAGAAATGTGGAAAATGGTCCGTTTTCAAATGTTTTATTTTTGAACGTCAGTTCACATTTGTAGGTGGATCATCAGTGTTAGAGCTAAAATTAGCATGTTTAAAGTGATTTTCATGCTTCCAGGGGCCCAAAACACAAGATTTATGGAATGGTTAAAAGTGCATGAAAATGGCCAATTTACTCACTCTGAGTTCTCAAAAAGGGTTTCTTCACCCCGGGAAGTTAATTAAATACCATTTGGAGGCATTTAATGTTAGAGCAAAAACGGCAGATTTTCGACAAAAGAGATAACACCCCCCCATTACGTCATGCTTCAGAAATGTGGAAAATGGTCCGTTTTCAAATGTTTTATTTTTGAACGTCAGTTCACATTTGTAGGTGGATCATCAGTGTTAGAGCTAAAATTAGCATGTTTAAAGTGATTTTCATGCTTCCAGGGGCTCGGGAAGTTAATTAAATACCATTTGGAGGCATTTATTGTTAGAGCAAAAACGACTGATTTTCGACAAAAGAGATAACACCCCCCATTACGTCATGCTTCAGAAATGTGGAAAATGGTCCGTTTTCAAATGTTTCATTTTTGAACGTCAGTTCACATTTGTAGGTGGATCATCAGTGTTAGAGCTAAAATTAGCATGTTTAAAGTGATTTTCATGCTTCTTGGGGCCCAAAACACAAGATTTATGGAATGGTTAAAAGTGCATGAAAATGGCCAATTTACTCACTCTGAGTTCTCAAAAAGGGTTTCTTCACCCCGGGAAGTTAATTAAATACCATTTGGAGGCATTTAATGTTAGAGCAAAAACGGCTGATTTTCGACAAAAGAGATAACACCCCCCATTACGTCATGCTTCAGAAATGTGGAAAATGGTCCGTTTTCAAATGTTTTATTTTTGAACGTCAGTTCACATTTGTAGGTGGATCATCAGTGTTAGAGCTAAAATTAGCATGTTTAAAGTGATTTTCATGCTTCCAGGGGCCCAAAACACAAGATTTATGGAATGGTTAAAAGTGCATGAAAATGGCCAATTTACTCACTCTGAGTTCTCAAAAAGGGTTTCTTCACCCCGGGAAGTTAATTAAATACCATTTGGAGGCATTTAATGTTAGAGCAAAAACGGCTGATTTTCGACAAAAGAGATAACACCCCCCCATTAAGTCATGCTTCAGAAATGTGGAAAATGGTCCGTTTTCAAATGTTTTATTTTTGATCGTCAGTTCACATTTGTAGGTAGATCATCAGTGTTAGAGCTAAAATTAGCATGTTTAAAGTGATTTTCATGCTTCCAGGGGCCCAAAACACAAGATTTATGGAATGGTTAAAAGTGCATGAAAATGGCCAATTTACTCACTCTGAGTTCTCAAAAAGGGTTTCTTCACCCGGGAAGTTAATTAAATACCATTTGGAGGCATTTAATGTTCGAGCAAAAACGGCTGATTTTCGACAAAAGAGATAACACCCCCCCATTACGTCATGCTTCAGAAATGTGGAAAATGGTCCGTTTTCAAATGTTTTATTTTTGAACGTCAGTTCACGTTTGTAGGTGGATCATCAGTGTTAGAGCTAAAATTAGCATGTTTAAAGTGATTTTCATGCTTCCAGGGGCTCGGGAAGTTAATTAAATACCATTTGGAGGCATTTAATGTTCGAGCAAAAACGGCTGATTTTCGACAAAAGAGATAACACCCCCATTACGTCATGCTTCAGAAATGTGGAAAATGGTCCGTTTTCAAATGTTTTATTTTTGAACGTCAGTTCACATTTGTAGGTGGATCATCAGTGTTAGAGCTAAAATTAGCATGTTTAAAGTGATTTTCATGCTTCCAGGGGCTCGGGAAGTTAATTAAATACCATTTGGAGGCATTTAATGTTCGAGCAAAAACGGCTGATTTTCGACAAAAGAGATAACACCCCCCCATTACGTCATGCTTCAGAAATGTGGAAAATGGTCCGTTTTCAAATTTTTTATTTTTGAACGTCAGTTCACATTTGTAGGTGGATCATCAGTGTTAGAGCTAAAATTAGCATGTTTAAAGTGATTTTCATGCTTCCAGGGGCCCAAAACACAAGATTTATGGAATGGTTAAAAGTGCATGAAAATGGCCAATTTACTCACTCTGAGTTCTCAAAAAGGGTTTCTTCACCCCGGGAAGTTAATTAAATACCATTTGGAGGCATTTAATGTTAGAGCAAAAACGGCTGATTTTCGACAAAAGAGATATCACCCCCCATTACGTCATGCTTCAGAAATGTGGAAAATGGTCCGTTTTCAAATGTTTTATTTTTGAACGTCAGTTCACATTTGTAGGTGGATCATCAGTGTTAGAGCTAAAATTAGCATGTTTAAAGTGATTTTCATGCTTCCAGGGGCTCGGGAAGTTAATTAAATACCATTTGGAGGCATTTAATGTTCGAGCAAAAACGGCTGATTTTCGACAAAAGAGATAACACCCCCCCATTACGTCATGCTTCAGAAATGTGGAAAATGGTCCGTTTTCAAATGTTTCATTTTTGAACGTCAGTTCACATTTGTAGGTGGATCATCAGTGTTAGAGCTAAAATTAGCATGTTTAAAGTGATTTTCATGCTTCTTGGGGCCCAAAACACAAGATTTATGGAATGGTTAAAAGTGCATGAAAATGGCCAATTTACTCACTCTGAGTTCTCAAAAAGGGTTTCTTCACCCCGGGAAGTTAATTAAATACCATTTGGAGGCATTTAATGTTAGAGCAAAAACGGCTGATTTTCGACAAAAGAGATAACACCCCCCATTACGTCATGCTTCAGAAATGTGGAAAATGGTCAGTTTTCAAATGTTTTATTTTTGAACGTCAGTTCACATTTGTAGGTGGATCATCAGTGTTAGAGCTAAAATTAGCATGTTTAAAGTGATTTTCATGCTTCCAGGGGCCCAAAACACAAGATTTATGGAATGGTTAAAAGTGCATGAAAATGGCCAATTTACTCACTCTGAGTTCTCAAAAAGGGTTTCTTCACCCCGGGAAGTTAATTAAATACCATTTGGAGGCATTTAATGTTAGAGCAAAAACGGCTGATTTTCGACAAAAGAGATAACACCCCCCCATTACGTCATGCTTCAGAAATGTGGAAAATGGTCCGTTTTCAAATGTTTTATTTTTGATCGTCAGTTCACATTTGTAGGTGGATCATCAGTGTTAGAGCTAAAATTAGCATGTTTAAAGTGATTTTCATGCTTCCAGGGGCCCAAAACACAAGATTTATGGAATGGTTAAAAGTGCATGAAAATGGCCAATTTACTCACTCTGAGTTCTCAAAAGGGGTTTCTTCACCCCGGGAAGTTAATTAAATACCATTTGGAGGCATTTAATGTTCGAGCAAAAACGGCTGATTTTCGACAAAAGAGATAACACCCCCCCATTACGTCATGCTTCAGAAATGTGGAAAATGGTCCGTTTTCAAATGTTTTATTTTTGAACGTCAGTTCACGTTTGTAGGTGGATCATCAGTGTTAGAGCTAAAATTAGCATGTTTAAAGTGATTTTCATGCTTCCAGGGGCTCGGGAAGTTAATTAAATACCATTTGGAGGCATTTAATGTTCGAGCAAAAACGGCTGATTTTCGACAAAAGAGATAACACCCCCCCATTACGTCATGCTTCAGAAATGTGGAAAATGGTCCGTTTTCAAATGTTTTATTTTTGAACGTCAGTTCACATTTGTAGGTGGATCATCAGTGTTAGAGCTAAAATTAGCATGTTTAAAGGGATTTTCATGCTTCCAGGGGCTCGGGAAGTTAATTAAATACCATTTGGAGGCATTTAATGTTAGAGCAAAAACGGCTGATTTTCGACAAAAGAGATAACACCCCCCCATTACGTCATGCTTCAGAAATGTGGAAAATGGTCCGTTTTCAAATGTTTTATTTTTGAACGTCAGTTCACATTTGTAGGTGGATCATCAGTGTTAGAGCTAAAATTAGCATGTTTAAAGTGATTTTCATGCTTCCAGGGGCCCAAAACACAAGATTTATGGAATGGTTAAAAGTGCATGAAAATGGCCAATTTACTCACTCTGAGTTCTCAAAAAGGGTTTCTTCACCCCGGGAAGTTAATTAAATACCATTTGGAGGCATTTAATGTTCGAGCAAAAACGGCTGATTTTCGACAAAAGAGATAACACCCCCCCCATTACGTCATGCTTCAGAAATGTGGAAAATGGTCCGTTTTCAAATGTTTTATTTTTGAACGTCAGTTCACATTTGTAGGTGGATCATCAGTGTTAGAGCTAAAATTAGCATGTTTAAAGTGATTTTCATGCTTCCAGGGGCTCGGGAAGTTAATTAAATACCATTTGGAGGCATTTAATGTTCGAGCAAAAACGGCTGATTTTCGACAAAAGAGATTACACCCCCCCATTATGTCATGCTTCAGAAATGTGGAAAATGGTCCGTTTTCAAATGTTTTATTTTTGAACGTCAGTTCACATTTGTAGGTGGATCATCAGTGTTAGAGCTCAAATTAGCATGTTTAAAGTGATTTTCATGCTTCCAGGGGCTCGGGAAGTTAATTAAATACCATTTGGAGGCATTTAATGTTCGAGCAAAAACGGCTGATTTTCGACAAAAGAGATAACACCCCCCCATTACGTCATGCTTCAGAAATGTGGAAAATGGTCCGTTTTCAAATGTTTTATTTTTGAACGTCAGTTCACATTTGTAGGTGGATCATCAGTGTTAGAGCTAAAATTAGCATGTTTAAAGTGATTTTCATGCTTCCAGGGGCTCGGGAAGTTAATTAAATACCATTTGGAGGCATTTAATGTTAGAGCAAAAACGGCTGATTTTCGACAAAAGAGATAACACCCCCCCCATTACGTCATGCTTCAGAAATGTGGAAAATGGTCCGTTTTCAAATGTTTTATTTTTGAACGTCAGTTCACATTTGTAGGTGGATCATCAGTGTTAGAGCTAAAATTAGCATGTTTAAAGTGATTTTCATGCTTCCAGGGGCTCGGGAAGTTAATTAAATACCATTTGGAGGCATTTAATGTTCGAGCAAAAACGGCTGATTTTCGACAAAAGAGATAACACCCCCCCATTACGTCATGCTTCAGAAATGTGAAAAATGGTCCGTTTTCAAATGTTTTATTTTTGAACGTCAGTTCACATTTGTGGATCATCAGTGTTAGAGCTAAAATTAGCATGTTTAAAGTGATTTTCATGCTTCCAGGGGCCCAAAACACAAGATTTATGGAATGGTTAAAAGTGCATGAAAATGGCCAATTTACTCACTCTGAGTTCTCAAAAAGGGTTTCTTCACCCCGGGAAGTTAATTAAATACCATTTGGAGGCATTTAATGTTCGAGCAAAAACGGCTGATTTTCGACAAAAGAGATAACACCCCCCCATTACGTCATGCTTCAGAAATGTGGAAAATGGTCCGTTTTCAAATGTTTTATTTTTGAACGTCAGTTCACATTTGTAGGTGGATCATCAGTGTTAGAGCTAAAATTAGCATGTTTAAAGTGATTTTCATGCTTCCAGGGGCTCGGGAAGTTAATTAAATACCATTTGGAGGCATTTAATGTTCGAGCAAAAACGGCTGATTTTCGACAAAAGAGATAACACCCCCCCCATTACGTCATGCTTCAGAAATGTGGAAAATGGTCCGTTTTCAAATGTTTTATTTTTGAACGTCAGTTCACATTTGTAGGTGGATCATCAGTGTTAGAGCTAAAATTAGCATGTTTAAAGTGATTTTCATGCTTCCAGGGGCCCAAAACACAAGATTTATGGAATGGTTAAAAGTGCATGAAAATGGCCAATTTACTCACTCTGAGTTCTCAAAAAGGGTTTCTTCACCCCGGGAAGTTAATTAAATACCATTTGGAGGCATTTAATGTTAGAGCAAAAACGGCAGATTTTCGACAAAAGAGATAACACCCCCCCATTACGTCATGCTTCAGAAATGTGGAAAATGGTCCGTTTTCAAATGTTTTATTTTTGAACGTCAGTTCACATTTGTAGGTGGATCATCAGTGTTAGAGCTAAAATTAGCATGTTTAAAGTGATTTTCATGCTTCCAGGGGCTCGGGAAGTTAATTAAATACCATTTGGAGGCATTTAATGTTAGAGCAAAAACGGCTGATTTTCGACAAAAGAGATAACACCCCCCATTACGTCATGCTTCAGAAATGTGGAAAATGGTCCGTTTTCAAATGTTTCATTTTTGAACGTCAGTTCACATTTGTAGGTGGATCATCAGTGTTAGAGCTAAAATTAGCATGTTTAAAGTGATTTTCATGCTTCTTGGGGCCCAAAACACAAGATTTATGGAATGGTTAAAAGTGCATGAAAATGGCCAATTTACTCACTCTGAGTTCTCAAAAAGGGTTTCTTCACCCCGGGAAGTTAATTAAATACCATTTGGAGGCATTTAATGTTAGAGCAAAAACGGCTGATTTTCGACAAAAGAGATAACACCCCCCCATTACGTCATGCTTCAGAAATGTGGAAAATGGTCCGTTTTCAAATGTTTTATTTTTGAACGTCAGTTCACATTTGTAGGTGGATCATCAGTGTTAGAGCTAAAATTAGCATGTTTAAAGTGATTTTCATGCTTCCAGGGGCCCAAAACACAAGATTTATGGAATGGTTAAAAGTGCATGAAAATGGCCAATTTACTCACTCTGAGTTCTCAAAAAGGGTTTCTTCACCCCGGGAAGTTAATTAAATACCATTTGGAGGCATTTAATGTTAGAGCAAAAACGGCTGATTTTCGACAAAAGAGATAACACCCCCCCATTACGTCATGCTTCAGAAATGTGGAAAATGGTCCGTTTTCAAATGTTTTATTTTTGATCGTCAGTTCACATTTGTAGGTGGATCATCAGTGTTAGAGCTAAAATTAGCATGTTTAAAGTGATTTTCATGCTTCCAGGGGCCCAAAACACAAGATTTATGGAATGGTTAAAAGTGCATGAAAATGGCCAATTTACTCACTCTGAGTTCTCAAAAAGGGTTTCTTCACCGCAGGAAGTTAATTAAATACCATTTGGAGGCATTTAATGTTCGAGCAAAAACGGCTGATTTTCGACAAAAGAGATAACACCCCCCCATTACGTCATGCTTCAGAAATGTGGAAAATGGTCCGTTTTCAAATGTTTTATTTTTGAACGTCAGTTCACGTTTGTAGGTGGATCATCAGTGTTAGAGCTAAAATTAGCATGTTTAAAGTGATTTTCATGCTTCCAGGGGCTCGGGAAGTTAATTAAATACCATTTGGAGGCATTTAATGTTCGAGCAAAAACGGCTGATTTTCGACAAAAGAGATAACACCCCCCCATTACGTCATGCTTCAGAAATGTGGAAAATGGTCCGTTTTCAAATGTTTTATTTTTGAACGTCAGTTCACATTTGTAGGTGGATCATCAGTGTTAGAGCTAAAATTAGCATGTTTAAAGTGATTTTCATGCTTCCAGGGGCCCAAAACACAAGATTTATGGAATGGTTAAAAGTGCATGAAAATGGCCAATTTACTCACTCTGAGTTCTCAAAAAGGGTTTCTTCACCCCGGGAAGTTAATTAAATACCATTTGGAGGCATTTAATGTCCGAGCAAAAACGGCTGATTTTCGACAAAAGAGATAACACCCCCCCATTACGTCATGCTTCAGAAATGTGGAAAATGGTCCGTTTTCAAATGTTTTATTTTTGAACGTCAGTTCACATTTGTAGGTGGATCATCAGTGTTAGAGCTAAAATTAGCATGTTTAAAGTGATTTTCATGCTTCCAGGGGCTCGGGAAGTTAATTAAATACCATTTGGAGGCATTTAATGTTCGAGCAAAAACGGCTGATTTTCGACAAAAGAGATTACACCCCCCCATTATGTCATGCTTCAGAAATGTGGAAAATGGTCCGTTTTCAAATGTTTTATTTTTGAACGTCAGTTCACATTTGTAGGTGGATCATCAGTGTTAGAGCTCAAATTAGCATGTTTAAAGTGATTTTCATGCTTCCAGGGGCTCGGGAAGTTAATTAAATACCATTTGGAGGCATTTAATGTTCGAGCAAAAACGGCTGATTTTCGACAAAAGAGATAACACCCCCCCATTACGTCATGCTTCAGAAATGTGGAAAATGGTCCGTTTTCAAATGTTTTATTTTTGAACGTCAGTTCACATTTGTAGGTGGATCATCAGTGTTAGAGCTAAAATTAGCATGTTTAAAGTGATTTTCATGCTTCCAGGGGCTCGGGAAGTTAATTAAATACCATTTGGAGGCATTTAATGTTAGAGCAAAAACGGCTGATTTTCGACAAAAGAGATAACACCCCCCCATTACGTCATGCTTCAGAAATGTGGAAAATGGTCCATTTTCAAATGTTTTATTTTTGAACGTCAGTTCACATTTGTAGGTGGATCATCAGTGTTAGAGCTAAAATTAGCATGTTTAAAGTGATTTTCATGCTTCCAGGGGCTCGGGAAGTTAATTAAATACCATTTGGAGGCATTTAATGTTCGAGCAAAAACGGCTGATTTTCGACAAAAGAGATAACACCCCCCCATTACGTCATGCTTCAGAAATGTGGAAAATGGTCCGTTTTCAAATGTTTTATTTTTGAACGTCAGTTCACATTTGTAGGTGGATCATCAGTGTTAGAGCTAAAATTAGCATGTTTAAAGTGATTTTCATGCTTCCAGGGGCCCAAAACACAAGATTTATGGAATGGTTAAAAGTGCATGAAAATGGCCAATTTACTCACTCTGAGTTCTCAAAAAGGGTTTCTTCACCCCGGGAACTTAATTAATTACCATTTGGAGGCATTTAATGTTCGAGCAAAAACGGCTGATTTTCGACAAAAGAGATAACACCCCCCATTACGTCATGCTTCAGAAATGTGGAAAATGGTCCGTTTTCAAATGTTTTATTTTTGAACGTCAGTTCACATTTGTAGGTGGATCATCAGTGTTAGAGCTAAAATTAGCATGTTTAAAGTGATTTTCATGCTTCCAGGGGCTCGGGAAGTTAATTAAATACCATTTGGAGGCATTTAATGTTCGAGCAAAAACGGCTGATTTTCGACAAAAGAGATAACTCCCCCCCATTACGTCATGCTTCAGAAATGTGGAAAATGGTCCGTTTTCAAATGTTTTATTTTTGAACGTCAGTTCACATTTGTAGGTGGATCATCAGTGTTAGAGCTAAAATTAGCATGTTTAAAGTGATTTTCATGCTTCCAGGGGCCCAAAACACAAGATTTATGGAATGGTTAAAAGTGCATGAAAATGGCCAATTTACTCACTCTGAGTTCTCAAAAAGGGTTTCTTCACCCCGGGAAGTTAATTAAATACCATTTGGAGGCATTTAATGTTAGAGCAAAAACGGCTGATTTTCGACAAAAGAGATATCACCCCCCATTACGTCATGCTTCAGAAATGTGGAAAATGGTCCGTTTTCAAATGTTTTATTTTTGAACGTCAGTTCACATTTGTAGGTGGATCATCAGTGTTAGAGCTAAAATTAGCATGTTTAAAGTGATTTTCATGCTTCCAGGGGCCCAAAACACAAGATTTATGGAATGGTTAAAAGTGCATGAAAATGGCCAATTTACTCACTCTGAGTTCTCAAAAAGGGGTTCTTCACCCCGGGAAGTTAATTAAATACCATTTGGAGGCATTTAATGTTAGAGCAAAAACGGCTGATTTTCGACAAAAGAGATAACACCCCCCCATTACGTCATGCTTCAGAAATGTGGAAAATGGTCCGTTTTCAAATGTTTTATTTTTGAACGTCAGTTCACATTTGTAGGTGGATCATCAGTGTTAGAGCTAAAATTAGCATGTTTAAAGTGATTTTCATGCTTCCAGGGGCCCAAAACACAAGATTTATGGAATGGTTAAAAGTGCATGAAAATGGCCAATTTACTCACTCTGAGTTCTCAAAAAGGGTTTCTTCACCCCGGGAAGTTAATTAAATACCATTTGGAGGCATTTAATGTTAGAGCAAAAACGGCTGATTTTCGACAAAAGAGATAACACCCCCCCATTACGTCATGCTTCAGAAATGTGGAAAATGGTCAGTTTTCAAATGTTTTATTTTTGATCGTCAGTTCACATTTGTAGGTGGATCATCAGTGTTAGAGCTAAAATTAGCATGTTTAAAGTGATTTTCATGCTTCCAGGGGCCCAAAACACAAGATTTATGGAATGGTTAAAAGTGCATGAAAATGGCCAATTTACTCACTCTGAGTTCTCAAAAGGGGTTTCTTCACCCCGGGAAGTTAATTAAATACCATTTGGAGGCATTTAATGTTCGAGCAAAAACGGCTGATTTTCGACAAAAGAGATAACACCCCCCCATTACGTCATGCTTCAGAAATGTGGAAAATGGTCCGTTTTCAAATGTTTTATTTTTGAACGTCAGTTCACGTTTGTAGGTGGATCATCAGTGTTAGAGCTAAAATTAGCATGTTTAAAGTGATTTTCATGCTTCCAGGGGCTCGGGAAGTTAATTAAATACCATTTGGAGGCATTTAATGTTCGAGCAAAAACGGCTGATTTTCGACAAAAGAGATAACACCCCCCCATTACGTCATGCTTCAGAAATGTGGAAAATGGTCCGTTTTCAAATGTTTTATTTTTGAACGTCAGTTCACATTTGTAGGTGGATCATCAGTGTTAGAGCTAAAATTAGCATGTTTAAAGTGATTTTCATGCTTCCAGGGGCCCAAAACACAAGATTTATGGAATGGTTAAAAGTGCATGAAAATGGCCAATTTACTCACTCTGAGTTCTCAAAAAGGGTTTCTTCACCCCGGGAAGTTAATTAAATACCATTTGGAGGCATTTAATGTTAGAGCAAAAACGGCTGATTTTCGACAAAAGAGATAACACCCCCCCATTACGTCATGCTTCAGAAATGTGGAAAATGGTCCGTTTTCAAATGTTTTATTTTTGAACGTCAGTTCACATTTGTAGGTGGATCATCAGTGTTAGAGCTAAAATTAGCATGTTTAAAGTGATTTTCATGCTTCCAGGGGCTCGGGAAGTTAATTAAATACCATTTGGAGGATTTAATGTTAGAGCAAAAACGGCTGATTTTCGACAAAAGAGATAACACCCCCCATTACGTCATGCTTCAGAAATGTGGAAAATGGTCCGTGTTCAAATGTTTTATTTTTGAACGTCAGTTCAAATTTGTAGGTGGATCATCAGTGTTAGAGCTAAAATTAGCATGTTTAAAGTGATTTTCATGCTTCCAGGGGCCCAAAACACAAGATTTATGGAATGGTTAAAAGTGCATGAAAATGGCCAATTTACTCACTCTGAGTTCTCAAAAAGGGTTTCTTCACCCCGGGAAGTTAATTAAATACCATTTGGAGGCATTTAATGTTAGAGCAAAAACGGCTGATTTTCGACAAAAGAGATAACACCCCCCCATTACGTCATGCTTCAGAAATGTGGAAAATGGTCCGTTTTCAAATGTTTTATTTTTGAACGTCAGTTCACATTTGTAGGTGGATCATCAGTGTTAGAGCTAAAATTAGCATGTTTAAAGTGATTTTCATGCTTCCAGGGGCTCGGGAAGTTAATTAAATACCATTTGGAGGCATTTAATGTTCGAGCAAAAACGTCTGATTTTCGACAAAAGAGATAACACCCCCCCATTACGTCATGCTTCAGAAATGTGGAAAATGGTCCGTTTTCAAATGTTTTATTTTTGAACGTCAGTTCACATTTGTAGGTGGATCATCAGTGTTAGAGCTAAAATTAGCATGTTTAAAGTGATTTTCATGCTTCCAGGGGCCCAAAACACAAGATTTATGGAATGGTTAAAAGTGCATGAAAATGGCCAATTTACTCACTCTGAGTTCTCAAAAAGGGTTTCTTCACCCCGGGAAGTTAATTAAATACCATTTGGAGGCATTTAATGTTAGAGCAAAAACGGCTGATTTTCGACAAAAGAGATAACACCCCCCCCATTACGTCATGCTTCAGAAATGTGGAAAATGGTCCGTTTTCAAATGTTTTATTTTTGAACGTCAGTTCACATTTGTAGGTGGATCATCAGTGTTAGAGCTAAAATTAGCATGTTTAAAGTGATTTTCATGCTTCCAGGGGCCCAAAACACAAGATTTATGGAATGGTTAAAAGTGCATGAAAATGGCCAATTTACTCACTCTGAGTTCTCAAAAAGGGTTTCTTCACCCCGGGAAGTTAATTAAATACCATTTGGAGGCATTTAATGTTAGAGCAAAAACGGCTGATTTTCGACAAAAGAGATAACACCCCCCATTACGTCATGCTTCAGAAATGTGGAAAATGGTCCGTTTTCAAATGTTTTATTTTTGAACGTCAGTTCACATTTGTAGGTGGATCATCAGTGTTAGAGCTAAAATTAGCATGTTTAAAGTGATTTTCATGCTTCCAGGGGCTCGGGAAGTTAATTAAATACCATTTGGAGGCATTTAATGTTCGAGCAAAAACGGCTGATTTTCGACAAAAGAGATAACACCCCCCCATTACGTCATGCTTCAGAAATGTGGAAAATGGTCCGTTTTCAAATGTTTTATTTTTGAACGTCAGTTCACATTTGTAGGTGGATCATCAGTGTTAGAGCTAAAATTAGCATGTTTAAAGTGATTTTCATGCTTCCAGGGGCCCAAAACACAAGATTTATGGAATGGTTAAAAGTGCATGAAAATGGTCAATTTACTCACTCTGAGTTCTCAAAAAGGGTTTCTTCACCCCGGGAAGTTAATTAAATACCATTTGGAGGCATTTAATGTTAGAGCAAAAACGGCTGATTTTCGACAAAAGGGATAACACCCCCCCATTACGTCATGCTTCAGAAATGTGGAAAATGGTCCGTTTTCAAATGTTTCATTTTTGAACGTCAGTTCACATTTGTAGGTGGATCATCAGTGTTAGAGCTAAAATTAGCATGTTTAAAGTGATTTTCATGCTTCCAGGGGCTCGGGAAGTGAAATAAATACCATTTGGAGGCATTTAATGTTCGAGCAAAAACTGCTGATTTTCGACAAAAGAGATAACACCCCCCCATTACGTCATGCTTCAGAAATGTGGAAAATGGTCCGTTTTCAAATGTTTTATTTTTGAACGTCAGTTCACATTTGTAGGTGGATCATCAGTGTTAGAGCTAAAATTAGCATGTTTAAAGTGATTTTCATGCTTCCAGGGGCTCGGGAAGTTAATTAAATACCATTTGGAGGCATTTAATGTTCGAGCAAAAACGGCTGATTTTCGACAAAAGAGATAACACCCCCCCATTACGTCATGCTTCAGAAATGTGGAAAATGGTCCGTTTTCAAATGTTTTATTTTTGAACGTCAGTTCACATTTGTAGGTGGATCATCAGTGTTAGAGCTAAAATTAGCATGTTTAAAGTGATTTTCATGCTTCCAGGGGCTCGGGAAGTTAATTAAATACCATTTGGAGGCATTTAATGTTCGAGCAAAAACGGCTGATTTTCGACAAAAGAGATAACACCCCCCCATTACGTCATGCTTCAGAAATGTGGAAAATGGTCCGTTTTCAAATGTTTTATTTTTGAACGTCAGTTCACATTTGTAGGTGGATCATCAGTGTTAGAGCTAAAATTAGCATGTTTAAAGTGATTTTCATGCTTCCAGGGGCCCAAAACACAAGATTTATGGAATGGTTAAAAGTGCATGAAAATGGCCAATTTACTCACTCTGAGTTCTCAAAAAGGGTTTCTTCACCCCGGGAAGTTAATTAAATACCATTTGGAGGCATTTAATGTTCGAGCAAAAACGGCTGATTTTCGACAAAAGAGATAACACCCCCCCATTACGTCATGCTTCAGAAATGTGGAAAATGGTCCGTTTTCAAATGTTTTATTTTTGAACGTCAGTTCACATTTGTAGGTGGATCATCAGTGTTAGAGCTAAAATTAGCATGTTTAAAGTGATTTTCATGCTTCCAGGGGCCCAAAACACAAGATTTATGGAATGGTTAAAAGTGCATGAAAATGGCCAATTTACTCACTCTGAGTTCTCGAAAAGGGTTTCTTCACCCCGGGAAGTTAATTAAATACCATTTGGAGGCATTTAATGTTTGAGCAAAAACGGCTGATTTTTGACAAAAGAGATAACACCCCCCCATTACGTCATGCTTCAGAAATGTGGAAAATGGTCCGTTTTCAAATGTTTTATTTTTGAACGTCAGTTCACATTTGTAGGTGGATCATCAGTGTTAGAGCTAAAATTAGCATGTTTAAAGTGATTTTCATGCTTCCAGGGGCCCAAAACACAAGATTTATGGAATGGTTAAAAGTGCATGAAAATGGCCAATTTACTCACTCTGAGTTCTCAAAAAGGGTTTCTTCACCCCGGGAAGTTAATTAAATACCATTTGGAGGCATTTAATGTTAGAGCAAAAACGGCTGATTTTCGACAAAAGAGATAACACCCCCCCATTACGTCATGCTTCAGAAATGTGGAAAATGGTCCGTTTTCAAATGTTTTATTTTTGAACGTCAGTTCACATTTGTAGGTGGATCATCA